>NW_019231365.1:0-2896 GCF_002742605.1 Olea europaea var. sylvestris
CGCCGACTCTCCAAGCGTTCCAAATATGCATGTGCTCGTTCTTTCGAAAAAGGCCAAAATCCCTCGTACGTCACAATGAAGTCGTGAGTTCAATCCAAAACGGTCGGTACATTTTCAATAAGTACTTATGCGCCCAAAACTGACACCGTGTGCAAAAGTTACTCTCAATTCTTCGTTCGTCGACTCTCCAAGCGTTCCAGGTATGCAAGTGCTCATTGTATCGAAAAATGGCTGAAATCACTCGTACATCACGACGAAGTGGCGATTCAATCCATAACGGTCGCTACATTTCCAAAATGTACTTATGGGCCAAAAACGGACACCGTGTGCAAAAGTTACGCTCGATTCTTCGTACGCCGACTCTCCAAGCGTTCCAAATTTGCAAGTGCTCATTCTTTCGAAAAATGGCCAAAATCCCTCATACGTCACATTGAAGTGAGGAGTTCAATCCGAAACGGTCGCTACATTTCCAAAAAGTACTTATGGTCCCGAAACGGACACTGTGTGCAAAAATTACGCTCAATTCTTCGTACGCCGACTCTCCAAGCGTTCCAAATATGCAAGTGCTCATTCTTTCAAAAAAAGGCCGAAATCACTCTTACGTCACGATGAAGCCATGAGTTCAATCCAAAACGGTAGCTACATTTCCAAAAAGTACTTATGGGCCCAAAACGGACACCGTGTCCAAAAGTTACGCTCAATTCTTTGTACACCGACTCTCCAAGCGTTCCAAATATGCAAGTGCTCATTCTTTTGGAAAATGGATAAAATCACTCGTACGTCACGATGACGTCGTGAGTTCAATCCAAAACGGTCGCTACATTTCCAAATAGTACTTATGGGTCGAAAACGAACACCGAGTACAAAAGTTACGCTCAATTCTTTGTACACCGACTCTCCAAGCGTTCCAAATATGCAAGTGCTCATTCTTTTGGAAAATGGATAAAATCACTCGTACGTCATGATGAAGTCGTGAGTTCAATCCAAAACGGTCGTTACATTTCCAAAAAGTACTTATGAACCCAAAACGGACGCCGTTTGCAAAAGTTACGCTCAATTCTTCGTACGCCGACTCTCCAAGCATTTCAGATATGCAAGTGCTCGTTCTATCGAAAAATGGCTGAAATCACTCGTACATCACAATGAAGTGGTGAGTTCAATCCAAAACGGTCGCTACATTTCCAAAAAGTACTTATGGTCCCAAAACGGACACCGTGTGCAAAAGTTACGCTCGATTCTTCGTACGCCGACTCTCCAAGCATTCCAAATTTTCAAGTGCTCATTCTTTCGAAAAATGGCCGAAATCCCTCTCACATCATGATGAAGTCATGAGTTCAATCCAAAACGTTCGCTACATTTCCAAAAAGTACTTGTGGTCCCGAAACGAACACCGTGTGCAAAAGTTACGCTCAATTCTTCGTACGCCGACTCTCCAAGCGTTCCAAATATGCATGTGCTCGTTCTTTCGAAAAAGGCCAAAATCCCTCGTACGTCACAATGAAGTCATGAGTTCAATCCAAAACGGTCGCTACATTTTCAATAAGTACTTATGCGCCCAAAACTGACACCGTGTGCAAAAGTTACTCTCAATTCTTCGTTCGTCGACTCTCCAAGCGTTCCAGGTATGCAAGTGCTCATTCTATCGAAAAATGGATGAAATCACTCGTACATCATGATGAAGTGGTGATTCAATCCAAAACAGTTGCTACATTTCCAAAATGTACTTATGGGCAAAAAACGGACATTGTGTGCAAAAGTTACGCTCAATTCTTCGTACGCCGACTCTCCAAGCGTTCCAAATATGCAAGTGCTCATTCTTTCGAAAAATGGCCAAAATCACTCTTACGTCACGATGAAGTCGTGAGTTCAATCCAAAACAGTCGCTACATTTCTAAAAAGTACTTAAGGGGCCGAAACGGACGTCGTTTGCAAAAGTTAGACTCAATTCTTCGAACGCCGACAATCCAAGCATTCCAAATATAAAAGTTCTCATTCTTCCAAAAAATGGTTGAAATCCCTCAGACGTCATGACGAAGTTGTGAGTTCAATCCAAAACGGTCGCTACATATCCAAAAAGTACTTGTGGGCCCAAAACGGACACCGTGCACAAAAGTTACGCTCAATTCTTCGTTCGCTAACTCTCCAAGCGTTCCAAATATGCAAGGGCTCACTCTTTTGAAAAATGGCTGAAATCCCTCGTACGTCACGATGAAGTCGTGCGTTCAATCCAAAATGGTCGCTACATTTCCAAAAAGTACTTATGGGCCCAAAATGGACACCGTGTACAAAAGTCACGCTCAATTGTTCGAACGCCGACTGTCCAAGCATTCCAAATATACAAGTGCTCATTCTTTCGGAAAATGGCTAAAATCACTCGTACGTCACGATGAAGTCGTGAGTTCAATCCAAAATGGTCGCTACATTTCCAAAAAGTACTTATGGGCCAAAAACGAACACCGTGTGCAAAAGTTACGCTCAATTTTTCGTACGCAGACTCTCCAAGCGTTCCAAATATGCAAGTGCTCATTCTTTCGAAAAATGGCTGAAATCACTCGTACGTCACGATGAAGTCGTGAGTTCAATCCAAAATGGTCGCTACATTTACAAAAAGTACTTATGGGCACAAAACGGACACTGTGGCCAAAAGTTACTCTCAATTCTTCGTACGCCGACTCTCCAAACGTTCCAAATTTGCAAGTGCCCATTATTTCAAAAAATTGCAAAAATCCCTCGTACGTCACGATGAAGTCGTGAGTTCAATCCAAAATGGTCGCCACATTTTTGAAATGTACTTATGGGGCCAAAACGGACGACGTTTGCAAAAGTTACTCTCAATTCTCCGAACGCCGACAATCCAAGCGTTCCAAATATAAAAGTGCTCATTCTTTCAAAAAAT
>NW_019231366.1:0-2896 GCF_002742605.1 Olea europaea var. sylvestris
ACTCCGTCGCGAAAAATTACGAAATTGCCTCTTGCGCGGTTTTTGTTTCCGATCAACCGGTCAAATTTGAGCCCATTCCGACAACGTCGCGAAAAATGACGAAATTGCCCATGGCCCAATTTTTGTTCCCTATCAACGTGCCAAATTTGTGCCCATTCCGACTCGGTCGCGAAAAATGACGAAATTGCCCCTCGCGCGATTTTTGTTTCCGATCAACCTGTCAAATTTGAGCCCATTCCGACTCCGTTGCGAAAAATGACGAAATCGCCCCGGATCGATTTCTGTTTCCGATCAACCTGTCAAATTTGAGCCCATTCCGACTCCGTCGCGAAAAATGACGAAATTGCCCCCGGCCCGATTTTTATTTCCGATCAACCTGTCAAATTTGAGCCCATTCCGACACCATCGCGAAAAATGACGATATTACCCCGATCCGATTTTTGTTTCCGATCAACCTTTCAAATTTTAGCCCATTCCGACACTGTCGCGAAAAATGACGAAATTGCCCCTAGCGAGATTTTTGTTCCTGGTCAACCTGTTAAATTTGAGCCCATTCCGACTCCTTCGCAAAAAATGACGAAATCCCCCCGGATCGATTTTTGTTTCCGATCAAACTGTCAAATTTGAGCCCATTCCGATACCTTCGTAAAAATGAAGAAATTGCCCCTGGCGTGGTTTTTGTTTCCGATCAACCTGTCAAATTTGAGCCCATTCCGACTCCGTCGAGAAAAATGAATAAATTGCTCCCGGCGCGATTTTTGTTTACGATCAACCTGTCAAATATGAGCCCAATCCGACACCGTCGCGAAAAATGATGAAATTGTCCCAGGCGCCGTTTTTGTTTCCGATCAACCTGTCAAATTTGAGCCCAATCCGACACCGTCGCGAAAAATGACGAAATTGCCCCTGGCGCGATTTTTGATCCCGATCAACTTGTCAAATTTGAGCCCATTCCGACTCCGTCGTGAAAAATGACGAAGTTGCCCCTGGAGCGATTTTTGATCCCGATCAACCTGTCAAATTTGTGCCCATTCCGACTCTGTCGTGAAAAATGACGAAATTGCCCAGGAGCGATTTTTATTTCCTTTCAACCCGACAAATTTTAGCCAATTCCAGCACGGTCTTGAAAAATGACGAAATTGCCCTCGGATAAATTTTTGTTTCCGATCAGCCTGCCAAATTTGAGCCCATTCCGACACCGTCGCGAAAATTGACGAAATTGCCCCTTGCGCGATTTTTGTTCCCAATCAACTTATCAAATTTGAGCCCATTCCGACTCGATCGCGAAAAATGACGAAATCACCCCCGGTGCGATTTTTGTGTCCAATCAACCTATCAAATTTGAGCGCATTCCGATACCGTCGCGAAAAATGATGAAATTGCCCCCGACAAGATTTTTGTTCCCGGACAACCTGTCAAATTTGAGCCCGTTTCGTCTCCGTCGCGAAAAATGACAAAAATTGCCCCCTGCGCGATTTTTGTTTCCGATCATCCTGTCAAATTTGAGCCCATTCCGACACCTCGTGAAAATGACGAAATTGCCCCTTGTGTGGTTTTTGTTTCCGATCAACCTGCCAAATTTGAGCCCATTCCGACTCCGTCTCGAAAAATGACGAAATTGCTACCGGAGCGATTTTTGTTTACTATCAATCTGTCAAATTTGAGCCCAATCCGACCCCGTAGCAAAAAATGACGAAATTGCGCCCGGATAAATTTTTGTTTCCGATCAACCTTTCAAATTTGAGCATATTCCGACACCGTTACGAAAAATGACGAAATTACCCCCGTCAAGATTTTTGTACCCGGTCAACCTGTCAAATTTGAGCCCATTCCGACTCCGTCGCGAAAAATGACGGAATCCCCCCCGGATCGATTTTTGTTTCCGATCAACCAGTCAAAGTTGAGCCCATTCCGACACCTTCGTAAAAATGACGAAATTGCCCCTGGCGTGGTTTTTGTTTCCGATCAACCTGTCAAATTTGAGCCCATTCCGACTCCGTCGCGAAAAATGACGAAATTGCTCCCGGAGCGATTTTTGTTTACAATCAACCTGTCAAATTTGAGCCGAATCTGACACCGTCGTGAAGAATGACGAAATTGCCCCAGACGCGGTTTTTGTTTCCGATCAACCTGTCAAATTTGAGCCCATTCTGACACCGTCGCGAAAAATGACGAAATTGCCTTGTCGAGATTTTTGATCCCGATCAACCTGTCACATTTGAGCCCATTTCGACTCCCTCATGAAAAATGACGAAATTACCCCTGGCACGATTTTTGATCCCGATCAATCTCTAAAATTTGAGCGCATTCCGACTCCGTCGCGAAAAATGACGAAATTGCCACGGCGCGATTTCTATTTCCGATCAACCTGTCAAATTTTAGCCCATTCCAATACCGTCGCGAAAATTGACGAAATTGCCCCCGGAAAAATTTTTGTTTCCGATCAACCTGTCAAATTTGTGCCCATTCCGACACCGTCGCGAAAAATGACGAAATTGCCCCTTGCGCGATTTTTGTTCCCGATCAACCTGTCAAATTTGAGCCCATTCCGACTCCGTCGCGAAAAATGACGAAATTGCTCACGGCGCGATTTTTGTTTATGAACAATCTGTCAAAATTGAGCCCAACCCGATCCCGTCGCGAAAAATGACGAAATTGCGCACGGATAAATTTTTGTTTCCGATCAACCAATCAAATTTGAGACAATTCCGACACCGTCACGAAAAATTACGAAATTGCCCCTGGCCCGATTTTTATTTCCGATCAACCTGTCAAATTTTAGCCCATTCCGACACCGTCGAGAAAAATGACGAAATTACCCCCGACCCGATTTTTGTTTCCGATCAACCTTTCAAATTTTAGCCCATTCCGACTCCGTCGCGAAAAACGACGAAAT
>NW_019231367.1:0-2896 GCF_002742605.1 Olea europaea var. sylvestris
CCGAGTCCAATTTCTCGAGCCGTTTCCAATCAACCTGCCGAATTTCGGCCCATTCCGGCACCGTCGCGACAAATGACGAAATTGCCCTAGGTGCGGTTTTACCCTGTTAATTTTCTATCCAACACTTCTTCAACCTGATATAATTAATACGAAAATTAATTATTCGAAGGCCTAAATGAAGAAATTTGGCTAAAATCTTGTGATCCCGAGTCTGTGCCCCGACTCCAATTTCTGGGACCGTTTCCAGTCAACCTGCCAAATTTCGGCCCATTTCGACTCCGTTGTGACAAATGACGAAATTTCCCCCGGTACGATTTTTCTTTGTTAATCTTCTATTCAACACATCATCAACCTAACATAATTAATACGAAAATTAATTATTCGAAGGCCGAAACAAAGGAATTTGGCTAAAATCCCTTGAACTCGGGTCTATCGCCCGAGTCCAATTTCTCGGGCCGTTTCCAATCAACCTGCCAAATTTCGAGCCATTCCGACACCGTCGCGACAAATGATGAAATTGCCCATGGTGCGATTCAGAGTTGTTAATTTTATGTCCAGCACATCTTCAACCTGACATAATTAATAGGGAAATTTATTATTCAGAGGCCTAAACGAAGGAATTTGGCTAAAATCCCGTGCTCACGGGTTTATGCACCAAGTCCAATTTCTGGGACCGTTTCCAATCAACCTGCTAAATTTCGGCCCATTCCGACACCGTCGCGACAAATGACGAAATTGCCCCTGGTGCGGTTTTTCTTTTTTAATTTTCTGTCAAACACTTCTTCAACCTGAGATAATTAATACGAAAATTAATTATTCAGAGGCCTGAACGAAGGAATTTTGCTAAAATCCCGTGATCCTGGGTCTGTGCGTCGAGCCCAAATTCTGGGGCCGTTTCCAATCAACCTACCAAATTTCGACCCATTCTGGCACCGTCGCGACAAATGAAAAAATTGCCCCTGGTGTGATTTTGCATTGTTAATTTTCTGTCCAACACATCTTCAACCTAACATAATTAATACGGAAATTAATTATTCGGAGGCCAAAATGAAGGGATTTGGCTAAAACCCCAAGATCCCGGGTCTGTACCCCCACTCTAATTTTTGGGGCCGTTTCCAATCAACCGGCTAAATTTCGGCCCATTTCGACACCGTCGCGACAAATAACGAAATTGCCCCTAGTGTAGTTTTTCTTTGTTAATTTTCTGTCCAGCACTTCTTCGACCTGACATAATTAACATGGAAATTAATTAATCGGAGGCCTAAACGATGAAATTTGGCTAAAATCCTGTGATCCCGAGTCTGTGCCCGGATTCCAATTTCTGGGGCCGTTTCCAATCAACCAAGCAAATTTCGGCCCATTCTGACACCGTCGCGACAAATGACAAAATTGCCCTTGGTACGATTTTTCTTTGTTAATTTTCTGTCCTACACATCTTCAACCTGACATAATTAATACGAAAATTAATTATTCGGAGGCCTAATAGAAGAAATTTGGCTGAAACTCTTGATCCCGGGTCTGTGCCCCGAGTCCAATTTCTGGGGCCGTTTCCAAACAACCTGCCAAATTTCGGCCCATTTCGACAGCATCGCGACAAATGACGAAATTGCCCCTGGGTGTGATTTTTTTTGTTAATTTTCTGTCCAACACTTCTTCAACCAGACATAATTAATACGAAAATTAATTATTCGGAGGCCTAAACGAAGGAATTTGGCTAAATTCCCGTGATCCCGGGTCTGCGCCCCGACTCCAAATTTTTGGGGCCGTTTCCAATCAACTAGCCAAATTTCGGCCCATTCTGACACTGTCGCGACAAATGACAAAATTGCCCCTGCTGCAGTTTTTCTTTGTTAATTTTCTGTCCAACACTTCTTCAGCCTGACATAATTAATGCGGAAATTAATTATTCGGAGGACTGAACGAAGGAATTTTACTAAAATCGCGTGATCAAGGGTTTGCGCCCTGAGTCCATTTTCTGGGGCTGTTTCCAATCAACCTGCATAATTTAGGCCCATTCCGATACCGTCATGACAAATGACGAAATTGTCCCTGGTGCGATTTTTCTTTGTTAATTTTCTTTCTAACACTTATTCAACCAGACATAATTAATACAAAAATTAATTATTCGGAGCCCTAAACGAAAGAATTTGGCTACAATCCCATTATCCAGGGTCTGTGCCCCGAGTCCAATTTCGTGGGCCGTTTCCAATCAACCTGCCAAATTTCGGCCCATTCCTACACTGTTGCGACAAATGACGAAATTGCCCCTGGTGCGGTTTTTCTTTTTTAATTTTCTGTCAAACACTTCTTCAACCTGAGATAATTAATATGAAAATTAATTATTCAGAGGCCTAAACGAAGGAATTTTGCTAAAATCCTGTGATCCTGGGTCTGTGTGTCGAGCCCAATTTCTGGGGCCGTTTCCAATCAACATGCCAAATTTCGACCCATTCTGGCACCGTCGTGACAAATGAAAAAATTGCCCCTGGTGTGATTTTGCATTGTTAATTTTCTGTGCAACACATCTTCAACCTGACATAATTAATACGGAAATTAATTATTCGGAGGCCAAAATGAAGGGATTTGGCTAAAACTCTGTGATCCCAGGTCTGTACCCCCACTCCAATTTCTGGGGCCGTTTCCAATCAACCGGCCAAATTTCGGCCCATTTTGACACCGTCGTGACAAATAACGGAATTGCCCCTGGTGCAGTTTTTCTTTGTTAATTTTCTGTACAACACTTTTTCGACCTGACATAATTAACACGAAAATTAATTAATCGGAGGCCTAAATGACGGAATTTGGCTAAAATTCCGTGATCCTGAGTCTGTGCCCCGACTCCAGTTTCTGGGGTCGTTTCCAATCAACCAGCCAAATTTCGGCCCATTCCAACACC
>NW_019231368.1:0-2895 GCF_002742605.1 Olea europaea var. sylvestris
TTCAGGAATGCTGTTCTTGTAGGATGAGGTGATTGTGATGTCATCCTTATGGACCAAACAGCTGTGCAGGTTGAAAACTAGTCATCCTATGAATTTCAGATTGACAAATACATTGCATTTGATGGATGGTTTTGAGTTTTTATAAACTCCAAATCAACGAATATATTTGAATTTTCATGATGGATAATATTCCTTAAGGTCTTTTTGGCATGGTTTGTGTCTGAAACACAAAAGATTAGCGGGTTTACGAGCAAAGCAGTTTAAGTAAAAAGCCAGTTACCCTTTGCACAATCTTTGGCATACAAAATTCTATTTCGTAACTTACTGCATAATAAAACGCAAGTAATTTGTTCTTTATCCTTCATCTATTGGCAATTATAGAAAAAAGCAGATATATGCCCATCATTTTTGAGTTTATCCCACCTTTGCCTCAGTAACTGGTTTGAAGCAAAACCTGTTATAGCCTGAAATCATACTAGCCAAAATTCTGTTTCAGGCAAACTCAGCAGTCTAACGGTAGTAATCAATAGAACCAAAGATAACCCCTTCCCAACAGGACTCATAAGTTGTCATCAAAATTTCTCCTCCCCAAATAATATTTATTATTTGGAAACTTTTGACTTCAAATACTTGGTCAAAATCAGTTGAAATCAATAATTTCAAATCCAATGATTTGAGATCCATCCAAGTCCAAACACACTACATATTTGGGAATATTTTGGATTAGTTGATTGACTGTATGATTTTGAGAGATTTCAAAATTTTTTTTTTTTTTTTTGGTTTATATAATGAGTACTTTTCTCTATTTCCATCACTTACATATTCATCTTTGTGAAAAGAAGGGGAAGAGGAGGAGCGATCTAGCGAGTAGTTAGCTAGTCCTCACATAAGCTCTGACCATAAAGCAAGTATGACATTTATAGCCATAAACTACAGCTACATTCGTAGCTCAGAACCCTGGATAGTACAGGAAGTAGACCCCAGCATTCTTATTTTCAAATTTCTTATACACATTTGAGACTGATGCCTTAATAAAAACTTGAATGAACCAGAATCTGTAACCCACACTCCAGAAGTCAGAGTAGCTTAGCTACCTATAGGTTTGCTCAAACTCCGCAAGGTCAACCTAAAGCATATTTGATGTATTCTCGAAAGGAAATGTGCATTTATAGTTTTGTCTATGCCTTTGAAACGTCTCTAAGCATACATACCATTTCTGTATTCAGCAGTTGTCTACTCTCCAACAGCTTCATTTCCATTTCCTATTCAAAATCAATTCATACCATTAATTCAAATAAACCAAGAGAGGGTCAACTAAGAATCAGAATAAAATTTCTTACTCGTATACGGCTTTTCTTAGCATCTTGGACGGCATCCTCACTAGATCCTTCAACTTGAGTGGCAGGTTCAGCTAATAAAAATATACGATCGAGGTAAACTAAAACTGGATCTTGGCCAAGCCTGCTCCATGGGACCTGTTATTTCAGGAATAGGAAGTATGAGAAATATAAGCACTAAAAATGTTATTGCAACTGCAGAAAATCTAAATTAATAACATAACTATCCATGCGTGTTCACTAACATTATTAGTAACTTAAAAGTTACTTCTTCTACCCGGTCAAAGTCAGACTTCAATATCAACCACACATCCAAAACTACAACTCATTATTATTCACACATTTCGCGGTATCCAACACTACTCCTAAAATCCTAAAAAGTTAGAAATAATCTACCGCAAACACAGACTATCTGTATTCATATTTATTTTTCTTTTCATTAAAGCGTTAACAAATGATTCAAAGAAGAACTGCATTATTGAATTATATTAATGGTGAAGTACTTTTGTAGCACTCTCTTAGATCCATTTGCACAGAACAAACATTTCCATTTGACAGTTACATCTCCATCGCCAAAATTGTTGCAGTTGTCCTCAATGAAATACACAGAAAGAGAACATGTAACCCAGGGAGCAAGCATGAAGAATGAAATGAATATATATATATATATATATATACATAGATTTAAAAGCAAAATGCAAAAGAAATATTTTAAAAGCAATCAAAGAAAAGAGTTGAAAAATGTAATGAACAAATGAATGCCATCGTCGATTTTCTAATGAAGAAGAGACCAAAAGGTAAAAGATCTCATATTAGGGATTCACCATTTTGTTTTCGCAGAAGTTTTAATAGGGGCTTTAGTTCAAAATGAAACTCAAGTATCTAACAACCTAGCCTACTTGTCTATTAAAGAATAACAAAAATAACTATTTAATGGTTAAAGAATTGGAGGATCATAAAGATCATTAGAATCAGTACGATAGGTAGAATCTTTAAAATCTAGCAATGGAATAGCAGGATTTTACAATTTTAAGATCCTACAATAGGATCGGAGCATTTTTTTATCATTTTCGGATTGTAGAATCACAAAATTGTAAGATCCGGATTGGGAGTTTTACAACCATAATCATATGTATTTCAATGTCAACCATGAGATCTCCATCCCTGGTGGGCTTCTTCACCCCTTCTGTCCCTTTTCTCCTCTCACTACAAATTAGCAAATAAACATTACGAACGGGATGTTGCTCTTTCTTCTCAACAAAACAAAGTGCTAAAGAAGTTACTTGAAAGTCTTATTCGTCAATTCTTTTCCTTTAAATGATGTTACATCTCTTTTATCTCTATTCTACAGATAAACAATATAGTTAGGGCTAGACAAAACTCTCGAACCGAACCGAGCAGTTCTTCTTAAGTTAAATACCCGAGCAAGTATCTGAATCGAAAACCAACGGGTTTGGTTTAGTTCTCGATTCTAGAGCAAGAACCGAATCTCCCTAATTTTTTTAATTAATTTATTTCAAATAAGCCAAATTATTTTTTTTCTAGATAAACTTGCTAA
>NW_019231369.1:0-2895 GCF_002742605.1 Olea europaea var. sylvestris
GGTTTTTCTTTGTTAATTTTCTGTCCAGCACTTCTTCCACCTGACATAATTAATACGAAAATTAATTATTCGGAGGCCCAAACAAAGGAATTTTGCTAAAATCCCATGATCCCGAGTTTGTCTTGAGTCCAATTTCTCAGGAGGTTCCAATGAACCTGCCAAATTTCGGCCCATTTCGACACCGTCGCAAAAAATTACGAAATTGCCCCTGGTGCGAGTTTTGTTTGTAAATTTTCTACACAACACTTCTTCAACCTGACATAATTAATACGAAAATTAATTGTTCGGAGGCCCAAACGATGGAATTTGGCTAAAATCCCGTGATCCCGAGTCAACGCACCGAGTCCAATTTCACGGGCCGTTTCCAGTCAACCTGCCAAATTACGGCCCATTCCGACACCGACGCGGCAAATGACAAAATTGGCCCTGGTGCAGTTTTGCTTTGTTAATTTTCTGTCCAGCTCTTCTTCAACCTCACACGATTAATACGAAAATTAATTATTCGGAGGACCAAATGAAGGAATTTGGCTAAAATCCCATGATCCTGAGTCTGTGCCCCGTGTCCAATTTCGTGTGCCGTTTCCAATCAACCCGCCAAATTTCGGCCCATTTCGACACCGTCGCAAAAAATGACAAAATTGCCCCTGATGCGGTCTTTCTTTGTTAATTTTCTGTCCAGCACTTTTTCAAATTGACATAATTAATATGGAAATTAATTATTCCGAGGCCCAAACGAAGGAATTTAGCTAAAATCCCTTGATCCCGGGTTTGAGCCTCGAGTCCAATTTCGCGGGCCGTTTCCAATCAACCTACCAAATTTCGACCCATTTCGACAACGTCGCGAAAAATGACAAAATTGCCCCAGGTGCGGTTTCGCTTTTTTAATTTTCTATCCAGCACTTCTTCAACCAGACATAATTACTACAAAAATTAATTATTCGGAGGCCCGAACGAAAGAATTTGGCTAAAATCCCATGATCTCGGGTCTATACCCCGAGTCCAATTTCGCGGGCCATTTCCAATCAACCTGCCAAATTTCGGCCTATTCCGACACCGTTGCGGCAAATGACAAAATTGGCCCTGGTGCGGTTTTGCTTTGTTAATTTTCTGTCCAGCACTTCTTCAACCTCACATAATTAATGCGGAATTTAATTATTCGGAGGCCCAAATGAAGGAATTTGGCTAAAATCCCGTGATCCCGGGTCTGTGCCCCGAGTCCAATTTCGTGGGCCGTTTCCAAACAACCTGCCAAATTTCGGCCCATTTTGACACCGTCGTGAAAAATGAAAAAATTGCCCCTGGTGCAGTTTTTCTTCAGCTAAAATCCCGTGATCCCGGGTATGAGCCCCGAGTCCAATTTCTCGGGCCGTTTCCAATCAACCTGCCAAATTTCGGCCCATTCCGACACCGTCACGACAAATGACAAAATTGCCCTTGGTGCGGTTTTGCGTTGATAATTTTCTTTCTAGCACTTCATCAACCTGACATAATTAATACGGACATTAATTATTCGAAGGCCCAAACGAAGGAATTTGGCTAAAATCCCGTGATATCGGGTCTACGCCCCGAGTCCAATTTCTCGGGCCGCTTCTAATCAACCTGCAAAAATTCGGCCCATTCCAACATCGTCGCGATAAATGAGAAAATTGCCCCTAGTGCAGTTTTTCTTTGTTAATTTTCTGTCCAGCACTTCTTCATCCTGACATAATTAATAAGGAAATTAATTATTCGGAGGCCCAAATGAAGGAATGTGGCTAAAATCCCGTGATCCCGAGTCTGTGCCCCGAGTCCAATTTCGCGGGCCGTTTCCAATCAACCTGCCAAATTTCGGCCCATTCCGACAACGTCGCGACAAAAGACAAAATTGCCCCTGTTGCGGTTTCACTTTGTTAATTTTCTGTCCCGTACTTTTTCAACCTGACATAATTAATAAGGAGCCTAATTATTTGGAGGCCCGAACGAAGGAATTCAGCTAAAATCCCGTGATCCTGGGTATGTGCCCCGAGTCCAATTTCTCGAGGCGTTTCCAATATACCTGCTAAATTTCGGCCCATTCCGACGCGGTCGCGACAAATGACAAAATTGGTCCTGGTGCTGTTTTGCTTTGTTAATTTTCTGTCCAGCACTTCTTCAACCTCACATATTAATATGGAAATTAATTATTCGGAGGCCCAAACGAAGGAATTTGGCTAAAATCCCGTGATCCCGAGTCTGTGCCCCAAGTCCAATTTCGTGGGCCGTTTCCAATCAACGTGCCAAATTTCGGCCCATTTTGACAACATCACGAAAAATGATAAAATTGCCCCTGGTGTGGTTTTTCTTTATTAATTTTCTGTCCAGCACTTCTTCATACTGACATAATTAATACGGAAATTAATTATTCAGAAACCCAAACGAAGGAATTTAGCTAAAATCCCGTGATCCCAGGTCTAAGCCCCGAGTCCAATTTCGCGGGCCGTTTCCAATCAACCTGCCAAATTTTGGCCCATTCCGACACCGTCGCGACAAATGACAAAATTGCCCCTGGTGCGATTTTGCATTGATAATTTTCTTTCCAGCACTTCGTCAACCTGACATAATTGATATGGAAATTAATTATTCGAAGGCCCAGACGAAGGAATTTGGCTAAAATCCCGTGATCCCGAGTCTGTGTCCGGAGTCCAATTTTTGCGGGCCATTTCCAATCAACCTGCTAAATTTCTGCCCATTCCGACAACGTCGCGACAAAAGATAAAATTGCCCCTGCTGTGGTTTTGCTTTGTTAATTTTTTGTCCAGCCCTTCTTCAACCTGACATAATTAATAAGAAAATTAATTGTTCGGAGGCCCAAATGAAAGAATTTGGCTAAAATCCTGATCCCGGGTCTGTGCCCGGAGTCCAATTTTGCGGGCCGTT
>NW_019231370.1:0-2895 GCF_002742605.1 Olea europaea var. sylvestris
CGAAAAATGACGAAATTATCCCTGGCGCGATTTTTGTGTCCGATCTACGTGTCGAATTTTACCCCATTCCGACACCGTCGCGAGAAATGACGAAATTGCCCCTGGCGCTATTTTTGGGTCCGATCAACCTGTCGAATTTTAGCCCATTCCGACACCGTCGCGAAAAATGAAGAAATTATCCCTGGCACGATTTTTGTTTCCGATCAACCTGTCAAATTTTAGCCCAATCCGACTCCGTCGCGAAAAATGATTAAATTGCCCTTGGGGCGGTTTTTGTTTCCGATCAACCTGTCCAATTTTACCCCATTTCGACACCGTCGCGAAAAATGACGAAATTACCCCTGGCGCGATTTTTGTGTCCGATCTACCTGTCGAATTTTAGCCCATTTCGACACCGTCGCGAAAAATGACGAAATTACCCCTGGCGCGATTTTTGTGTCCGATCTACCTGTCGAATTTTAGCCCATTTCGACACCGTCGCGAAAAATGACGAAATTACCCCTGGCGCGATTTTTGTGTCCGATCTACCTGTCGAATTTTAGCCCATTTCGACACCGTCGCGAAAAATGACTAAATTGCCCATGGCACGATTTTTGTTTCCGATCTACCTGTCAAATTTTAGCCCATTCCGACACAATCGCGAAAACTAATGAAATTCCCCTGGCACGAATTTTGTTTCCGATCAACCTGTTAAATTTTAGACCATTCCAACACCGTCGCGAAAAATGACAAAATTACCCCTGGCACGTTTTTGATTCCGATCAACCTTTCAAATTTTAGCACATTCCGACACCGTCGCGAAAAATGACGAAATTACCCCTGGCACGATTTTAGTTTTCGATCAACCTGTCAAATTTTAGCCCATTCGACTCCGTCGCGAAAAATGACTAAATTGCCCTCGGGGCGGTTTTTGTTTCCGATCGACCTGTCGAATTTTAGTTCATTTCGACACCGTCGCGAAAATTGACTAAATTGCCCTCGGGGCGGTTTTTGTTTCCGATCGACCTGTCGAATTTTAGTTCATTTCGACACCGTCGCGAAAATTGACTAAATTGCCCTCGGGGCGGTTTTTGTTTCCGATCGACCTGTCGAATTTTAGTTCATTTCGACACCGTCGCGAAAATTGACTAAATTGCCCTCGGGGCGGTTTTTGTTTCCGATCGACCTGTCGAATTTTAGTTCATTTCGACACCGTCGCGAAAATTGACTAAATTGCCCTCGGGGCGGTTTTTGTTTCCGATCGACCTGTCGAATTTTAGTTCATTTCGACACCGTCGCGAAAATTGACTAAATTGCCCTCGGGGCGGTTTTTGTTTCCGATCAACCTGTCAAATTTTAGCCCAATCCGACTCCGTCGCGAAAAATGACTAAATTGCCCTCGGGGCGGTTTTTGTTTCCGATCAACCTGTCGAATTTTAGTTCATTCCGACACCGTCGCGAAAATTGACTAAATTGCCCTGGCTCGATTTTTGTTCCTGATCAACCTGTGAAATTTTAGCCCATTCCGACACCGTCGCGAAAAATGACGAAATTCCCCCGGCACGATTTTTGTGTCCGATCAACCTGTCGAATTTTAGCTCATTCCGACACCGTCGCGAAAAATGACTAAATTGCCCCTGGCACGATTTTTGTTTCCGATCTACCTGTCAAATTTTAGCCCATTCCGACACCGTCGCGAAAACTGACGAAATTCCCCTGGCACGATTTTTGTTTCCGATCAACCAGTTAAATTTTAGCCCATTCCAACACCGTCGCGAAAAATGACGAAATTACCCCTGGCACGTTTTTGTTTCCGATCAACATGTCAAATTTTAGCCCATTCCGACACCGTCGCGAAAAATGACTAAATTACCCCTGGCACGATTTTTGTTTTCGATCAACCTGTCAAATTTTAGCCCATTCCGACACCGTCGCGAAAAATGACGAAATTACCCCTGGCACGATTTTTGTTTCCGATCAACCTGTCAAATTTTAGCCCATTCCGACACCGTCGCGAAAAATGACGAAATTACCCCTGGCACGATTTTTGTTTCTGATCAACCTGTCAAAATTTTAGCCCAATCCGACTCCGTCGCGAAAACTGACTAAATTACCCCTGGCACGATTTTTGTTTTCGATCAACCTGTCAAATTTTAGCCCATTCCGACAGCGTCGCGAAAAATGACGAAATTACCCCTGGCACGATTTTTGTTTCCTATCAACATGTCAAATTTTAGCCCATTCCGACACCGTCGCGAAAAATGACTAAATTGCCCCTGGCACGATTTTTGTTTTCGATCAACCTGTCAAATTTTAGCCCATTCCGACACCGTCGCGAAAAATGACGAAATTACCCCTGGCACGATTTTTGTTTCCGATCAACCTGTCAAATTTTAGCCCATTCCGACACCGTCGCGAAAAATGACGAAATTACCCCTGGCACGATTTTTGTTTCTGATCAACCTGTCAAAATTTTAGCCCAATCCGACTCCGTCGCGAAAACTGACTAAATTACCCCTGGCACGATTTTTGTTTTCGATCAACCTGTCAAATTTTAGCCCATTCCGACAGCGTCGCGAAAAATGACGAAATTACCCCTGGCACGATTTTTGTTTCCGATCAACCTGTCGAATTTTAACCCATTCCGACACCGTTGCGAGAAATGACGAAATTGCCCCTGGCACGATTTTTGTGTCCGATCAACCTGTCGAATTTTAGCCCATTCCGACACCGTCGCGAAAAATGACGAAATTACCCCTGGCACGATTTTTGTTTCCGATCAACCTGTCAAAATATTAGCCCATTCCGACACCGTCGTGAAAAATGACGAAAGTACCCCTGCCACGATTTTTGTTTCCGATGAACCTGTCAAATTATAGCCCATTCCGATACTGTCGCGAAAAATGACGAAATTAT
>NW_019231371.1:0-2895 GCF_002742605.1 Olea europaea var. sylvestris
AAATTTCATGGTACTTTTCATTGGTACGTTTTCATTGGCGTGTTTCTAATCGAATTCGACTAAAATTTCACCAGAATTTTGTTTGTTAGAGCATTTCCAATCAAATTTGACTAAAATTTCATCTGAATTTTGTTCATTGGCGTATTTTCAATCAAATTTGACTAAAATTTTATCAGAGTTTGGTTCATTGGCGCATTTCCAATCAAATTTGACTAAAATTTTATCAGAGTTTGGTTCATTGGCGCATTTCCAATCAAATTTGATTAAAATTTCACAAGACTTAGGTTCATTGGCACATTTTGAATCGAATTTAACTAAAATTTCATGGTAATTTTCATTGGCACAATTCCAATCTAATTTGACTAAAATTTCACTTGGGTTTCGTTCATTGCTGTGTATCAAATCATGACAAAAATTTCGTCTAAAATTTGTTCGTTGGCACGTTTTCCATCAAATTTGACTAAAATCTCATCTGAATTTTGTTCGTTGACGTGCCTCACATCAAATTTGACAAAAATTTCACTGGGATTTAGTTCATTGGCATGTTTCTAATCAAATTTGACTAAAATCTCATCTGAATTTTGTTCGTTGACGTGCCTCACATCAAATTTGACAAAAATTTCACTGGGATTTAGTTCATTGGCATGTTTCTAATCAAATTTGACTAAAATTTCATGCGGGTTTTTACGTTGGCGTGCTTCCAATCTAATTTAACTAAAATTTCATATGAGTTTGGTTCGTTGGTGCGTTATCAATCAAATTTTATTAAAATTTCACCGGGATTTAGTTCATTGGCGTGTTTCTAATCAAATTTGACTAAAATTTCACCAGGATTTTGTTCGTTATAGCATTTCCAATCAAATTTGACTAAAATTTCAAGCGGGTTTCGACGTTGCCGCAATTCCAATCTAATTTGACTAAACTTTCACATGTGTTCGATTCGTTGGCGCGTTTTCAATCAGATTTGATTAAAATTTCACTGGGATTTAGTTCATTGGCGTGTTTCTAATCAAATTTGACTAAAATTTCACCAGAATTTTGTTTGTTAGAGTATTTCCAATCAAACTTGACTAAAATTTCATTTGAATTTCGTTCACTGGCGCCTTTTCAATCAAATTTGACTAAAATTTAACCAGAGTTTGGTTCATTGGTGCGTTTCCAATCAAATTTGACTAAAATTTCACATGACTTTGGTTCATTGGCACATTTCAAATCAAATTTGACTAAAATTCTCCGCAACTTTTCATTGGCGCAATTTCAATCTAATTTGATTTAAATTTCACTTGGGTTTCGTTCATTGGCGTGTATCAATTCAAATTTGACTAAATTTTCATCTGAATTTTGTTCGTTTGCACGTTTCCCATCTAATTTGTCTAAAATTTCATCTAAATTTTGTTCGTTGACGTGTTTCTCATCAAATTTGACTAAAATTTCTTTGAAATTTAGTTCATTGGCGTGTTTTTAATCAAATTTGACTAAAATTCTAGCAGGATTTTGTTCATTAGTGCGTTTCACATCAAATTCGACCAACATTTCGTCTGTCTTTTTTTCATTGGCGCATTTTTAGTCAAAATTTACTAAAATTTCACCAAGGTTTGGTTTATTGGTCCGCTTCCAATCAAATTTAACTAAAATTTCACATGACTTTGGTTCATTGGCATATTTCGAATCAAATTAGACTAAACTTTCAAGCGGATTTTTTCGTTGGCGCTTCTTCATTCAAATTTGACTAAAATTATAGATGAGTTTGTTCATTGGAGCGTTTCCAATCGAATTTGACTAAAATTTCACCCGAATTTCGTTTATTGGTTTGTATCAAATTAAATTTGACTGAAATTTCACCTGAATTTTATTCGTTGACACGTTTCCCACCAAAAATCTAACAAAAATTTCACTTGGGTTTGGTCCATTGGCTCGATTACAATCAAATTCAACTAAAATTTCATCAGGATTTGTTCATTAGTGCATAACGAATCAAATTTTGACTAGAAATTCATATAGATTTTGTTCAATGGCACGTTCTCAAACAAATTTGACTAAAATTTCACCTGAGTTTGGTTCATAGGCACGTTTTCAATCAAATTTACTAAAATTTAACAAGACTTTAGTTCATTGGCACATTTCGAATCAAATTTAACTGCAATTTCATGCGAGTTTTTCATTGGCAGGTTTTCGATCAAATTTGACAAAAACTTCACAAGCGTTTGGTTCATTGGCGCGTTTCCAATCAAATTTGACTAAGATTTCACCGGGATTTAGTTCACTGGCGTATTTCTAATCAAATTTGACTAAAATTTCACCAGAATTTTGTTCGTTCATGCGTTTCAAATCAAAATTTGACTAAAATTTCATCTGAATTTTGTTCATTGGTGAGTTTTCAATCAAATTTGATTAAAATTTCACATGACTTTGGTTCATTGGCACATTTCGAATCAAATTTGACTAACATTTCTTGCGAATTTTTTCATTGGTGTGTTTCAATCAAATTTGATTAAAATTTCACATGACTTTGGTTCATTGGCACATTTCGAATCAAATTTGACTAACATTTCTTGCGAATTTTTTCATTGGTGTGTTTCAATCAAATTTGAATAAAATTTCATCTGAATTTTGTTCATATGCACGTTTTCAATCGAATTTGACCAAAATTTTCCCTACGCAAAGTTCATTGGCGCGTTTCCAACCAAATTCGACTAAAATTTCGCAAGATTTTGGTTCATTGGTGTATTACGAATCAAATTTGCCTAAAATTTCGTGCGGCTTTTCATTGGCAGAATTTTGATCAAATTTGACAAAAATTCCACTTGGGTTACATTCATTGGCATGTATCAAATCAAATTTGACTGAAATTACATCTGTAATTTGTTCGTTGGTGCGTTTCCCATCAAATTTGAC
>NW_019231372.1:0-2895 GCF_002742605.1 Olea europaea var. sylvestris
AATTCCGACACAGTCGAGAAAAATGACGAAATTGCCCCCGGCGCGATTTTTGTTTCCGGTCAACCAGTCAAACTTTTGTCAATGTCGATACAATCGCGAAAAATGACGATATTGCCCCCGGCGCGATTTTTGTTTCCGATCAACCAATCAAACTTTAGCCAATTCCGACACAGTCGCGAAAAATGACGAAATTGCACCCGATGCGATCTTTGTTTTCGATCGTTCGGTCAAATTTGAGCCCATTCCGACACAGTCGAGAAAAATGACGAAATTGCCCCCGGTGCGATTTTGATTTCAGATCAAACTGCCAAATTTCGGCCAATTCCGACACAATCGAGAAAAATGACGAAATTGCCTCCGGCGCGATTTTTATTTCAGATCAAACTGCCAAATTTCAGCCAATTCCGACACAGTCGAGAAAAATGACGAAATTGCCCCCGACGAGGTTTTTGTTTCCGAACAAACTGTCAAATTTTAGCCAATTCTGACACAGTCGCGGAAAATGACGAAATTACACCCAGCGCGATTTTTATTCCCGATAAACCTGTCAAATTTCAGCCAATTCCGACACAGCCGAAAAAAATGACGAAATTGCCCCCCGCGCGCTTTTTGTTTCCGATCAACAAGTCAAATTTTAGTCAATTCCGACACAGTCGCGAAAAATGACGAAATTACACGCGGCGCGATTTTTGTCCCCGATAAACCTATCAAATTTCAGCCAATTCCGACACAGTCGAGAAAAATGACGAAATTGCCCCCGGCGCGATTTTTGTTTCCGATCAACAAGTTAAGTTTTACTCAATTCCGACACGGTCGCGAAAAATGACGATATTACACCCGGCGCGAATTTTGTTTCCGATCAACCAGTCAAATTTGAGCCCATTTCGACACAGTCGAGAAAAATGAAGAAATTGCCCCCGACGCGATTTAGGTTTCCGATCAACCAGTCAAATTTCAGCCAATTCCGACACTGTCGCGGAAAATGACGAAATTACACCCGGCGCGATTTTTGTCCCCGATAAACAAGTCAAATTTCAACCAATTCCGACACAGGCGAGAAAAATGACGAAATTGCCCCCGGCGCGATTTTTGTCTCCGATCAACAAGTCAAATTTTAGTCAATTCCGACACAGTCGCGAAAAATTACGAAATTACACTCGGCAAAATTTTTGTCCCCGATAAACCTGTCAAATTTCTGCCAATTCCGACACAGTCGAGAAAAATGACGAAATTGCCCCTGGCGCGATTTTTGTTTCCGATCAACCAGTCAAATTTTAGTCAATTCCGACACAGTCGCGAAAAATGACGAAATTGCACCCGACGCGATCTTTGTTTCCGATCGTTCAGTCAAATTTGAGCCCATTCCGACGCAGTCAAGAAAAATGACGAAATTGCCCCCGGCGCGATTTTGATTTCAGATCAAACTGCCAAATTTCAACCAATTCCGACACAATCGAGAAAAATGACGAAATTGCCTCCGGCGCGATTTTTATTTCAGATCAAACTGCCAAATTTCAGCCAATTCCTACACAGTCGAGAAAAATGACGAAATTGCCCCCGGCGAGGCTTTTGTTTCCAATCAAACTGTCAAACTTTTGCCAATTCTGACACAGTCGCGGAAAATGACGAAATTACACGCAGCGCGATTTTTGTTCCCGATAAACCTGTCAAATTTCAGCCAATTCCGACACAGCCGAAAAAAATGATGAAATTGCCCCCCGCGCGCTTTTTGTTTCCGATCAACAAGTCAAATTTTAGTCAATTCCGACACAGTCGCGAAAAATGACGAAATTGCCCCCGGCGCGATTTTTGTTTCCGATCAACAAGTCAAATTTTAGTCAATTCCGACACAGTCGCGAAAAATGACGAAATTACACCCGGCGCGATCTTTGTCCCCGATAAACCTATCAAATTTCAGCCAATTCCGACACAGTCGAGAAAAATAACGAAATTGCCCCCGGCGCGATTTTTGTTTCCGATCAACAAGTCAAATTTTACTCAATTCCGACACAGTCGCGAAAAATGACGATATTACACCCGGCGCGATTTTTGTCCCCGATAAACCTGTCAAATTTCAGCCAATTCCGACACAGTCGAGAAAAATGACGAAATTGGCCCCGGCGCGATTTTTGTTTCCGATCAACCAGTCAAATTTTAATCAATTCCAACACAGTCGCGAAAAATGACGAAATTACCCCCGGCGCGATTTTTGTCCCTGATAAACCTGTCAAATTTCAGCCAATTCCGACACAGTCGAGAAAAATGACGAAATTACACCCAGCGCGATTTTTGTTCCCGATAAACCTGTCAAATTTCAGCCAATTCCGACACAGTCGAGAAAAATGACGAAATTGGCCCCGGCGCGATTTTTGTTTCCGATCAACCAGTCAAATTTTAATCAATTCCAACACAGTCGCGAAAAATGACGAAATAACCCCCGGCGCGATTTTTGTTTCCGATCAACCAATCAAATTTTAGCCAATTCCGACACAGTCGCGAAAAATGACGAGATTGCACCCGGCACGATCTTTATTTCCGATCGTTCGGTCAAATTTGAGCCCATTCCGACACAGTCGAGAAAAATGAAGAAATTGCCCCCGGCGCGATTTTGATTTCAGATTAAACTGCCAAATTTCAGCCAATTCCAACACAATCTAGAAAAATGACGAAATTGCCTCCGGCGCGATTTTTATTTCAGATCAAACTGCCAAATTTCAACCAAATCCGACACAATCGAGAAAAATGACGAAATTGCCCCTGGCGCAATTTTTGTTTCCGATCAACCAGTCAAATTTCAGCCAATTCCGACACGGTCGCGGAAAATGACGAAATTACACCCGGCGCGATTTTTGTCCCCGATAAACCTGTCAAATTTCAACCAATTCCGACACGGGC
>NW_019231373.1:0-2894 GCF_002742605.1 Olea europaea var. sylvestris
CGGTGTCGGAATTGGCAAAAATTTGATAGATTGATCGGAAATAAAAATCGCGCCGTGGGCAATTTCGTCATTTTTCACGACGGTGTCGGAATCGGCTAAAATTTAACCGATTGATACAAACAAAAATCGCGCCGGGGGCAATTTCGTCATTTTTCGCGACGGTGTCGGAATCGGCTAAAATTCGACAGATTGATCGGAAACAAAAATCGCACCTGGACAATTTCGTCATTTTTCGCGACGGTGTCGGAATCGGCTAAAATTTGACTGATTCATCGGAAACAAAAATCGCGCCGTGGGCAATTTCGTCATTTTTCGCGACGGTGTCGGAATCGGCAAAAATTTGACAGATTAATCGGAAACAAAAAACGCGCCGTGGGCAATTTCGTCATTTTTCGCGACGGTGTCGGAATGGGGCTGAAATTTGACAGCTTGATTGGAAACAAATCGCGCCGTGGGCAATTTCGTCATTTTTTGCGACGTTGTCGAAATCAGCTGAAATTTGGCAGGTTGATCCGAAACAAAAGCTGTGCAGTGGACAATTTCGTCATTTTTCGCTACGGTGTCGGAATGTGCTAAAATTTGATAGGTTGATCGGAAACAAAAATCGCGCCGGGAGCAATTTCGACATTTTTCACGACGGTGTCGGAATCGCCTAAAATTTGACAGATTAATCGAAAACAAAAATCGCGCCTGCGACAATTTCGTCATTTAACTTGACGGTGTCGGAATCGGCTAAAATTTGACTGGTTGATCGAAAACAAAAATCGAGCCGGGGGCAATTTCGTCATTTTTCACGACGGTGTCGGAATCGGCTAAAATTTGACCGATTAATCGGAAAAAAAAATCGAGCCGGTGGCAATTTCGTCATTTTTTTCGACGGTGTCGGAATGGGCTGAAATTTGACTCATTGATCGGATCCAAAAATCGCGCCGGGTCAATTTTACCAATTTTCGTGGCGGTGTCGGAATGAGATAAATTTGACAGGTTGATCGGAAACAAAAATCGCGCCGGGGGCAATTTCGTCATTTTTCGCGACGGTGTCGGAATGGGCTAAAATTTGACAGATTGATTGGAAACAAAAATAGCGCCGGGGAAAATTTCGTCATTTTTCCCGACGGTGTCGGAATCGGCTAAAATTTGACAGATTAATCGGAAACAAAAAACGCGCCGGGGGTAATTTCGTCATTTTTCGCGACGGTGTCGGAATCGGCTAAAATTTGACATATTCATTGGAAACAAAAATCGCGCCGGGGGCAATTTCGTCACTTTTCGCGACGGTGTCGGAATCGGCTAAAATTTTACAGATTGATCGGAAACAAAAATCGCGCCGGGACAATTTCGTCATTTTTCGCGACGGTGTCGGAATCGGCTAAAATTTGACAGATTAATCGAAAATAAAAATCGCGTCGGCGACAATATCGTCATTTTTTGCGACGGTGTCGGAATCGGCTAAAATTTGACAGATCAATCGAAAACAAAAAACGCGCCGGGGGTAATTTAGTCATTTTTCACGACGGTGTCGGAATGGGCAGATATTTGGCAGCTTGATTGGAAACAAAATTGCGCCGGGGGCAATTTCGTCATTTTTCGCGACGTTGTCGAAATCAGCTGAAATTTGGCAGGTTAATCCGAAACAAAAGCGGTGCAGTTGACAATTTAGTCATTTTTCGCGATGGTGTCGGAATGGGCTAAAATTTGATAGGTTGATCGGAAACAAAAATCGCGCCGGGGACAATTTCGTCATTTTTCGCGACGGTGTCGGAATCGGCTAAAATTTGAAAGATTGATCGGAAACAAAAATCGCGCCGGGGGCTATTTCGTCATTTTTCACGACGGTGTCGGAATCGGCTAAAATTTGACAGATTGATCAGAAACAAAAATCACACAGGGGGCAATTTCGTCATTTTTCGGGACGGTGTCGGAATCGGCTAAAATTTGACTGATTGATCGGAAACAAAAATCGGACCGGGGGCGATTTCATCATTTTTCGCGACGGTGTCGGAATCGACTAAAATTTGACAGATTGATCGTAAACAAAAGTCGCGCCGGGGAAAATTTCGTCATTTTTCGCGACTGTCTCAGAATCGGCTAAAATTTGACAGATTGATCGGAAACAAAAATCACGCCGGTGACAATTTCCTCATTTTTCGCGACGGTGTCGGAATGGGCTTAAATTTGACTGATTGATCGGAAACAGAAATCCCGCCGGTGGCAATTTCGTCATTTTTCAAGACGGTGTCGGAATGGGCTAAAATCTGACTGATTGATCGGAAACAAAAATCGTGCCGGGGGCAATATCGTCATTTTTCAAGACGGTGTCGGAATGGGCTAAAATTTGACAGATTGTTCGGAAACAAAAATCACGGTGGGGGCAATTTCATCATTTTTCCTGACGGTGTCAGAATCGACTAAAATTTGACAGATTAATGGGAAACAAAAATCGAGCCGTTGACAATTTCGTCATTTTTCACGACGGTGTCGGAATCGGCTAAAATTTGACAGATTCATTGGAAACAAAAATCGAGCCGGGGGCAATTTCTTCATTTTTCGCGACGATGTCGGAATGGGCTAAAATTTGACTAATTGATAGGAAACAAAAATCGCGCCGAGGAAAATTTCGTCATTTTTCGCGACGGTGTCGGAATGGGCTTAAATTTGACTGATTGATCGGAAACAAAAATCACGCCGGTGAGAATTTCCTCATTTTTCGCGACGGTGTCGGAATGGGCTTAAATTTGACTGATTGATCGGAAACAGAAATCGCGACGGTGGCAATTTCGTCATTTTTCAAGACGGTGTCGGAATGGGCTGAAATTTGACTTATTGATCGGAAACAAAAATCGTGCCGGGGGCAATATCGTCATTTTTCAAGACGGTGTCGGAATGGGTTTAAA
>NW_019231374.1:0-2893 GCF_002742605.1 Olea europaea var. sylvestris
GAAACAAAAATCGCGCCGGGGGCAATTTCGTCATTTTACGCGACTGTATCGAAATGGGCTTAAATTTGGCAGGTTGATCGGAAATAAAAATGTCGCCGGACGCATTTTCGTCATTTTTCGAGACTGTACTGAAATGGGCTAAAATTTGACTGGTTGATCGGAAATAAAAACCGCGCCGGGGTCAATTTCCTCATTTTTCAAGAATGTGTCGAAATGGGCTAAAATTTGACAGGTAGATCGGAAACAAAAACCGCGTCGTGGCTATTTCGTCTTTTTTCGCGACTGTGTCGGAATCGGCTTAAATTCGGCAGGTTGATCGGAAATAAAAATCGCGCCGGGGGCAATTTCGTCATTTTTCGCGACTATGTCGAAATGGGCTAAAATTTGACTGGTTGATCAGAAATAAAAATCGCGTCGGGGGCAATTTCGTTATTTTACCCGACTGTGTCGGAATGGGCTTAAATTTGGCCGGTTGAGAGGAAATAAAAATCGCACCAGGGGCTATTTCGTCATGTTTCGCGACTGTGTCAAAATGGGCTTAAATTTTGCAGGTTGATCGGAAATTAAAATCGCGCCGGGGGCAATTTCGTCATTTTACGCGATCGAGTCGGAATGGGCTTAAATTTGGCGGGTTGATCGGAAATAAAAATCGTGCCGGGGGCAATTTCGTCATTTTACGCGACTGTGTCGGAATGGGCTTAAATTTTGCAAGTTGTTCGGAAAAAAATCGCGCCGGGGGCAATTTCGTCATTTCTCGCTACTGTGTCGAAATGGGCTAAATTTTGACTGGTAGATCGTAAACAATAACCGCGTCCTGGCAATTCCGTCTTTTTTCACGACTGTGTCGGAATCGGCTTAAATTTGGCAGGTTGACCGGAAATAAAAATCACGCCAGGGGCAATTTCGTCATTTTTCACGACTGTGTCGAAATGGGCTAAAATTTGACTGGTAGATAGGAAACAAAAATCGCGCTGTGGGAATTTCTTCTTTTTTCGTGACTGTGTCGAAATGGGCTTAAATTTGGCAGGTTGATCGGAAATAAAAATCGCGCCGGGGGCAATTTCGTCATTTTTCGCGACTGTGTTGGAATGGGCTAAAATTTGACTGGTTGATCGGAAACAAAAATCGCGCCGGGGGCAATTTCGTCATTTTACGCGACTGTATCGGAATGGGCTTAAATTTGGCAGGTTGATCGAAAATAAAAATGTCGTCGGGCGCATTTTCGTCATTTTTCGAGACTGTACCGAAATGGGCTAAAATTTGACTGGTTGATCGGAAATAAAAATCGCGCCGGGGTCAATTTCCTCATTTTTCAAGAATGTGTCGGAATGGGCTAAAATTTGGCCGGTTGATAGGAAATAAAAATCGCGCCGGGGGCTATTTCGTCATTTTTCGCGACTGTGTCAAAATGGGCTTAAATTCGGCAGGTTGATCGGAAATAAAAATCGCGCCGGGGGCAATTTCGTCATTTTACGCGACCGTGTCGGAATGGGCTTAAATTTGGCAGGTTGATCGGAAATAAAAATCGCGCCGGGGGCAATTTCGTCATTTTACGCGACCGTGTCGGAATGGGCTTAAATTTGGCAGGTTGATCGGAAATAAAAATCGCGCCGGGGGCAATTTCGTCATTTTACGCGACCGTGTCGGAATGGGCTTAAATTTGGCAGGTTGATCGGAAATAAAAATCGCGCCGGGGGCAATTTCGTCATTTTACGCGACCGTGTCGGAATGGGCTTAAATTTGGCAGGTTGATCGGAAATAAAAATCGCGCCGGGGGCAATTTCGTCATTTTACGCGACCGTGTCGGAATGGGCTTAAATTTGGCAGGTTGATCGGAAATAAAAATCGCGCCGGGGGCAATTTCGTCATTTTACGCGACCGTGTCGGAATGGGCTTAAATTTGGCAGGTTGATCGGAAATAAAAATCGCGCAGGGGGCAATATCGTCATTTTACGCGACTGCGTCGAAATGGGCTAAAATTTGACTGGTTGATCGGAAACAAAAATCGCGCTGGCGACAATTTCGTCATTTCACGCGATTGTGTCGGAATGGGCCGAAATTTGGCAGGTTGATCGGAAATAAAAATCGTGCCGGGCGCAATTTCGTCATTTTTCGCAAATGTGTCGAAATGGCCTAAAATTTGACTGGTCTATCGGAAATAAAAATTGCGTCGGGGTCAATTTCGTCATTTTTCACGATTGTGTTGAAATGAGCAAAAATTTTACTGGTTCATCGGAAACAAAAATCGTGTCGTGGCAATTTCGTCTTTTTTCGCGACTGTGTCGGAATGGGCTTAAATTTGGCAGGTTGATCGGAAATAAAAATCGCTATGTGTACAATTTCGTCATTTTTCGCAACTGTGTCGAAATGGGCTAAAATTTGACTGGTTCATCGGAAACAAAAATCACGCCGAGGGCAATTTCGTCATTTTACGTGACTGTATCGGAACGGGCTTAAATTTGCCAGGTTGATCGGAAATAAAAATCGCGCCGGGCGCAAATTCATCATTTTTCGCGACTTTGTCGAAATGGGCTAAAATTTGACTAGTTGATCGGAAATAAAAATCGCGCCGGGGGCAATTTCGTCATTTTACGCGACTGTGTCGGAATGGGCTTAAATTTTGCAAGTTGATCGAAAATAAAAATCGCGCTAAGGGCAAATTCGTCATTTTTCGCGACTGTGTCGGAATGGGCTAAAATTTGACTGGTAGATCGGAAACAAAAATCGCGCAGGGGGCAATTTCGTCATTTACGCGATCGTTCAGAATGGGCTTAAATTTGGCGGGTTGATCGGAAATAAAAATCGCGCAGGGGGCAATATCGTCATTTTTCGCGACTGTGTCGAAATGGGCTTAAATTTGGCAGGTTGATCGGAAATAAAAATCGCGCCGGGG
>NW_019231375.1:0-2893 GCF_002742605.1 Olea europaea var. sylvestris
GAAAGTCATGTTGAGCTTGTTTTCTTTAAAAGTTCTTAAGTACTTTTACAAAATTAGTCAACGAATTCAAAAGTAACTTTTGGCTTTTCCTATGTCATGCCAAACTGACTCTTAATCATGATTCATATATGGTTTGTTTCCTCGGCTGACAAGCGTTGATGCTTTTTAGAGGAGATGGTGGTGAAAGTGGTGCCAGAAGTTTTGCTCCCAACTTATGAATTTAGGGAATTGATGTTTGTACAGCCCCTCACAAGTGGGGGGTTCGCAAATTTTTTATTGCGCGTGGGCCCCTCGAGTTGTGAGAGGACTGTAAATGGTGCTGTGTGCATAGCATCGCCCATGAATTTAAGACTATACTTGAAGGGCGGGGTTGTGCACACAGCACGATGTACAGTACCGTTTATAGTCCTCTTACAGTTTGGGGGGTCACGCGCAATAAAAAATTTGCGGACCCCCCCACTTGTGAGGGGATTGTAGCCTGAGCTGTATAGCTCGAGCTGTACAAACAGCAATTCCCATACTTGAAACCTTACCTCTACACTACCAACACTGACAGTTGGAGCCTTGAGGGATAATTAAACCACCTTGATTAGGTTTGTTTTTCATATAACTAAGTACCTCAACAGTGTAATCATTGTACATAACAATTACATTGTAACATGTTAAATATATTCAAATTTTATTAGTCACTTGAACGGTTGGTTATTAATCTTGAATATCATTGGGTGTAAATTTTCTAAGATTGCAAGTCACCATCATCTGACAGTGACAGGCAACCGGGCAATTTTTTTTTTTTTTTTTAAATGGTGTGGGGGGGGATTTCTTAAGGTTAGGGTAACTATGGTTATTCATTATTAAGTTACATCTAATCTTTCTATCTTAAACATTTTCTCTATTTGCTAACTCACATTTTTTCTCATTTTGTATCGCGCAATTTAGTAAATTAACACACTCCTAAACTAGGAAAAAACGTCAAAAGGGAAATCTAAAACCGACTAGTTGGTATCATTAACTTCATTTTTCAGCAAAATCAGAAGTTGTACTCTTAGAATTTTATGGAACAAGTAATTTTGGATCCAACCTTTGATAATTCAAGCCTCAATTTCACCCATTTATAAAAGGAACATTTGCAGTAGAGGTCGAGTTTCCAAATAATGATCAATTAGATCCCCAAACGTCTAAACGTAGTTTGACAAATTTCTTGTAAAGTAGTCTGGTGACATTTAATTAATTAAAATAATTGAAAAGTAGAAAAAATAATAAATAAAAATATATATATATACATACCCAAACCTCGCCCAATCACCAGAGTCGCCACCAACGGGAAGATTTCTCCCCGATTTGTCGCTACCCACGACCACCCTCAGCCCCCAACGACCACCTCATCAACAAAACACAATCCACCTATTGCCACCACCATTCATTTTCACTAGCACTACCACCACTCCTGCAAGCAACACCAATCCCAAATCTACATTCACCATTTCCTAAATTCCTACTCCATTGACACCACCATTCCCAAATCAGAACTTAACCACATCAGTATTATCAAATCCCAACACCAGCGCATCTTCATCGGCCAACCTCCACCATCTACACCCTAAACATCATGTCCCACATGTACCACAAACTTGTAATGACACTGCCACTGCTAGTCCACAACCATCCTCGTCAAAAACCTTAGCCAAAAATCACTGAAAACTAAAAATGACGCAAATTCATTTAGATCGAACACCTGATTCATCTTGATCCAATACTTTTGTTCTTTAATCCTCAAAATCTAACGTGCTCATTTTCGATCAAATCAAGATTTGCATTTGTATAATTCTCAATTAGTCAATGACACCGAAACTGTAGTTTCCTAGAAATTCAGACCCCGGTGGCAGATTTAATTTGTCAACTTTGATTCTTTGAAGCATCCACACCAAAAAAGAGAGAACCAAATCTCGGAGGAAACTTCGATTTCACACAAAGAACTTGTAATTTTGAGTTCAAACTTGGGAAGAAAACTTAGGTTTCACACATAAAGAACTTCAAATTTTGAGTTCACATTAGGGATGATAATTTGGCTCGGTAGCTCGGGTCAGCTATGGCTCAGCCCAAAAAAAGCTTAAGCCGGCCCGGATGGAGGTTTGGGGCAAGCCTGAGCATCCCGTGTGGCTCATTAGGCGGACTTGAAAAAATGGTAAATAGGTAGCACATGGCAACAATGGCAGCGTACTGTAAGCTGCCTATGTATTATAAAAAATAAAAAAATCGAGGTTGCTTCTCGAGCCTCGAATTTTTGGCCGAGCTTTTGCTCTGCTCAGCTCGAGCAAAAAAAGGTTCGACTTAATTTTACTCGAGTTCACGTTTGAATTTTAAGCAAGAGAATCAAATTTATACCAGTACACGAGGGAGAAAAACTCCCAATTAGTGACGATCTAAGCTTGATAGGGTGTTCGCAGAGCTCATAAATGTGAGCATTGGCCATGGCGAACTCTCTACAGTTTGGTGTTGGTGGCGATTTAGATGGGTCGGTAACACAAGCGATCTAGGAATTCAAGCGAGCTAAGACGACTATTAATAATCATAATAGTGAGATTATTTATTAATATTTAATTAAATAATATTAAAAAATTCTTCAATCAATATATATATGCACTAAAACGTAAAAATCATGTATATATGAAAATTCAATACAACCCAAAATAATAAGTAATGCATGATACAACTTCATTCTGTAACTGCAAACTTAGATAGCTGCATTCTCCAGATCTCATATTTTGAATAACTGCAAGCTTAACTCAATCCCAATTCTTTAAAAAATAAAAAAATAAATAAAAAAATCTCTAGCTCAATGTAGGACTGCACAAAAAAATTACGAAATTGCAAACCGAACCGAAATCATTGA
>NW_019231376.1:0-2893 GCF_002742605.1 Olea europaea var. sylvestris
ATAAATAACCCACTAATAACATGAATGAAATTGCAACTCAATAAATATTTCGATCAAGCAATTAAAAAAAACATGATTGAATCTATGAAAGATCTAATGAAAATTAAACCAATTTCAAAATCAATTCATAAGGAGAAAGTCTAAAATCTAGAATTTTTTGACAATAAAATACCAAATTACATGAGCAATTGATGTGATTTCCTCAAATCCAATGTGTTCCTTCCAAGCTTCACCAAGGGTTTTAGTTCTTTATGGAACTCTTGAGCCAAAAACCAAAGAAAATTGATGTGAGGATGAAGAGAGGCATTCTCTGTCCAGTCTAGGGCTTAAAATCGTGTGCCAAATTGTTTCAAAAAGAGGTTGAACCGAATAAGAAAACTAAATTTTCGGCTAGAATATTTTGTATGACTACTTTCAGTATTTTGACCATAACGTTTTCTCCCAATGTCCAATTAAGGCAATTCAAAATGTGTTAGAAAGCTAACACAAAGGCTACAATTTTGCTAGAAATAGCATTTTCGAAATTCTGACGTTTACTAGGTCAAAAGTGGACTTCAATTTTCGACTGAAAATTCAGAAAATCTTTATGCAATTGAAATTTGATTTGTGAATCATATTTAGTTTCTTTTGACTTCTAATTGCACCCAATGGACTCCTAGCTTTCTCGAATCATCATTCCATCGCTTGTCTTATCTTTAGATTATTTGCAACTTAGTCCCTAAACTTTCACTTTCTTCCATTTTGATCTTTTTTCGCTCTTTTCTTCTAAATTTCACATTTTCTACCAAAATGCAACCTGAATCAAAGCATAAGTACAATTAGTGCATATTGGTATCAAATAATCATACCAATGCAATAATTAAGAGGAGAAAAATATTATATTTTACACTCTTATCATCTACTATCTCTAGAAATAGCTTTATCCTTCGATGATTTCAATCACTTTTCGCTCCCTTTTGCTCTAACGGCATTTGGACCACCTACATCTTGACTTTCTTCATGACTTTTTCTTGGAACATTGCCTTCATTATTGATCTCTTTTAGGTTGATACGCAACTTACCAAATTCGCCCAAAAAATAAGTGCTACATACATCTATTAAAGAAGCATCGTCGACTAGCAAAGAAGCCTTGTATAACAACATCCCTTGTTGTCCCATTAGTGACTGCTTGTTATCGTCGTCAATAGATGAACCATTCATAGGTTCGTCAACTGACCAAGCCTTGGCATTTTTCGTCCATCTTCATAGAATGTAACTAGGGTAAAAGGAAAACTACTTTTTTCTTGAAATAGCTAAGTCATGTCAAATTCAAACATCCCACAACTGCATGTGATGAAATTCGAATTCGTGAAATAGGTACATAGTACTCATTGAAGTTTGAAAGTTTTTCCAGCCACAAATTGCTTCATCCTATACACTTTAGCATCAACGGAGTCCGACCGCTTCAAACAAATGTAAAACTTACTCTGCTCAACTTCTTTTTGAAAAGACATGAAATCTTTTTGTGTAAATTTGGACCATTTGGTGTTCTATCATGCCAACCAATGTCAGTCTTGGTTGTTCAGTGAGATTGATGTGTTAGCAACTAACTAACTCTTCATATCGTTGGTGAGCTAGTGCCTTGTTGAAAAAAGTAATGAAACCCATCGACGAATTATTCCCGTTGATGTATTTCTTCATTAATGAGTCACCGTTCCCATATCTTTGGCTGCTAGACGTGCCTGCACTGATAAAATATTGTTCTGCACTTTGCAATTCAAAAATGCCAAACAATCCATTAAATTTCAGCTTAAGTTTAATTTTTGGTAATTAAAAAATAACTGAAAAAATAGTTCATGGTTATGAATGAACAAATGTTGGATCAATATAAAAATCAAATATCACTACAAAACAATGACCAGCAATATATCAATTAATGGCCTTTACGTCTGTAATATGAGAAATTATTTAAAAAAAAAAAAAAAATTAAAAATCACCTCAAAGACTAGAAATTCTCCGTTGCAAGTTCAACATTTTTCTTAGCTACATTTATTTTATTTTTAATTGTTAGAGACAACTCGTTATATATTACAAGATTGAAACAAGAATCAAAGCACACAGAAGAAAAAAATTTGAACATTTATAGGGAATTAAATAAAAAAGAAGTACCTATGTTTGAGACCTGGGAAGCACAGAAATCAGATGCCAAATTATTTGATACTTCAGAGATTTTGGTGAGTGAATGGAATTGTTATTGGTGAATAGGTTGATAAATATTTATTGTGGGAGTTAGGGTGATTGTTTATTGAAGTGACTAACGTGGGGTCCGGTGAGGGAAAGCCAAACTACGACAAAAATGAAAGAAATTGAGAAACTGTAAGAAGTGCTCTGGGTGTGCGGGGAGGAGAAAGTCAAAGCAAAAAAAAGGCTTGTTAGATTTTTATATTATTATATAGGAGAAAGAGAATTAGGTTGAATTTTTGGAAGAAAAAATAATGAAACTGTGACTCACAGAAATTCGTTTTCTTGATTAATGATACTTGAAATCTCTCTATATTACTATTAGTGATGAGTTTTGGAATGTCGTTATTAAAATTTGGGTTGTATCTTAAATTAAAATTCAACTTTGTTAAGAGGAGTAATACAAGCATTATATGTACTTGTATCTGATACATGATTTTACTTTTAACATGACTTCGCATAATGATGGCTCGTTTGAGCACAATATGTTAGAATCCGATCATTCGTTCTGAGTTTTAGACAGATCGAGTCGCTCATGTATTGGGCTACGGTACCATATTAAAACTTGATATTTTAATTTTAAAAAGGTTAATCTTATTAAAATGAATAATATTAGTCTTCTATACTTAATCATTGGGCATTTTATCCTTGTTTATGGTCCAATATTGATTAC
>NW_019231377.1:0-2891 GCF_002742605.1 Olea europaea var. sylvestris
AAACAATAACTGCGCCAGGGGCAACTACGTCATTTTTCGCGACTGTGTCGGAATGGGCTAAAATTTGACTGATTGATCAGAAAAATTAACCGAGCCGGGGGCAAATTCGTCATTTTTCGCGACTTTGTCGAAATGAGCTAAAATTTGACTGGTTGATCAGAAACAAAAATCGCGCCGGTGGCAATTTCGTCTTTTTTCGCGACTGTGTCGGAATGAGCTAAAATTTGACTGGTCGATCGGAAACAAAAATCGCGCCGGGGGCAAATTCGTCATTTTTCGCGACTGTGTCGGAATTGGCTCCAATTTGACAGGTTGATCGTGAACAAAACCGCGCCAGGGGCAATTTCGTCATTTTTCGCTACTGTGTCGGAATGGGCTCAAATTTGACAGGTTGATCGGGAACGAAAATCGCGTCAGGGGCAATTTTGTCATTTTTCGCGACTGTGTCGGAATTGGCTAAAATTTGACAGGTTTATCGGAAACTAAAATCGCGCCAGGGGCAATTTCGTAATTTTTCGCGACTGTGTCGGAATCGTCTCAAATTTGATTGGTTGATCGAGAACAAAAATCGCGCCGGGGGCAATTTCGTCATTTTTCGCGACTGTGTCGGAATGGTCTAAAATTTGACTGGTTCATAGGAAACAAAAATCGCGCCAGGGGCAAATTCGTCATTTTTCGCGACTGTGTCGGAATGGTCTCAAATTTGATTGGTTGATCGAGAACAAAAATCGCGCCGGGGGCAATTTCGTCATTTTTCGCGACTGTGTCGGAATGGTCTAAAATTTGACTGGTTGATCGGAAACGAAAACCTGTGCCGGGGGCAATTTCGTCATTTTTTGCCACTGTGTCGGAATGGGCTGAAATTTGGCAGGTTGATCGGAAATAAAAATCGCGCTGGGGGCTATTTCGTCATTTTCCGCGACTGTGTCGGAATGGTCTAAAATTTGACTGGTTCATCGGAAACAAAAATTACGCCGGGGGCAATTTCGTCATTTTTCGCCACTGTGTCGGAACTGGCTGAAATTTGACTGGTTGATCGGAAACAAAATCCGCGCCAGGGGCAATTTCGTCATTTTTCGCGACTGTGTCGGAATGGGCTAAAATTTGACAGGTTGATCGGAAACAAAAACCGCGCCGGGGGCAATTTCGTCATTTTTTGCAATGGTGTCGAAATGGGCTCAAATTTGACAGGTTGATCGGGAACAAAAATCGCGCCGGGGGCTATTTCGTCATTTTTCGCGACGGTGTCGGAATGAGCTAAAATTTGACAGGTTGATCGAAAACAATAACTGCGCCAGGGGCAATTTCGTCTTTTTTTGCGACTGTGTCGGAATGAGCTAAAATTTGACTGGTCGATCGGAAACAAAAATCGCTCCGGGGGCAAATTCGTCATTTTTCGCGACTGTGTCGGAATTGGCTCCAATTTGACAGGTTGATCGTGAACAAAAATCGCGCCGGGGGCAATTTCGTCTTTTTTCGAGACTGTGTCGGAATGAGCTAAAATTTGACCGGTCGATCGGAAACAAAAATCGCGCCGAGGGCAAATTCGTCTTTTTTCGCGACTGTGTCGGAATTGGCTCCAATTTGACAGGTTGATCGTGAACAAAACCGCACCTGGGGCAATTTCGTCATTTCTCGCTACTATGTCGGAATGGGCTCAAATTTGACAGGTTGATCGGGAACAAAAATCGCGTCGGGGGCAATTTCGCCATTTTTCGCGACTGTGTCGGAATTGGCTAAAATTTGATAGGTTTATCGGAAACAAAAATCGCGCCAGGGGCAATTTCGTAATTTTTCGCGACTGTGTCGGAATGGAATGAAATTTGGCAGGTTCATCGGAAATAAAAATCGCGCCGGGGGCAATTCCGTCATTTTTCGCGACTGTGTCGGAATGGTCTAAAATTTGACTGGTTAATAGGAAAAAAAATAGCGCCTGGGGCAAATTCGTCATTTTTCGCGACTGTGTCGGAATGGGCTCAAATTTGACAGGTTGATCGAGAACAAAAACCGCGCCGGGGGCAATTTCGTCATTTTTCGCGGCTGTGTCGGAATGGTCTAAAATTTGACTGGTTGATCGGAAACGAAAACCTGCGTCGGGGGAAATTTCGTCATTTTTCGCCACTGTGTCGGAATGGGCTGAAATTTGGCAGGTTGATCGGAAAAAAAAATCGCGCCGGGGGCTATTTCGTCATTTTTCGCGACTGTGTTGGAATGGTCTAAAATTTGACTGGTTGATCGGAAACAAAAATTGCGTCGGGGGTAATTTCGTCATTTTTCACCACTGTGTCGGAATGGGCTGAAATTTGACTGATTGATCGGAAACAAAATCCGCGCCAGGGGCAATTTCGTCATTTTTCGCGACTGTGTCGGAATGGGCTAAAATTGGACAGGTTGATCGGAAATAAAAACCGCGCCGGGGGCAATTTCATCATTTTCGCGACTGTGTCGGAATGGGCTAAAATTTGACAGGTTGATCGGAAACAAAAACCGCGCCGGGGGCAATTTCGTCTTTTTTTGCAATGATGTCGAAATGGGCTCAAATTTGACAGGTTGATCGGTAACGAAAATCGCGCCGGGGGCTATTTTGTCATTTTTCGCGACGGTGTCGAAATGAGCTAAAATTTGACAGGTTGATCAAAAACAATAACTGCGCCAGGGGCAACTTCGTCATTTTTTGCGATGGTGTCGGAATGGTCTAAAATTTGACTGGTTGATCGGAAACAAAAACCGAGCCAGGGGCAATTTAGTCATTTCTCGTGAATATGCCGGAATGTGCTGAAATTTGGCAGGTTGAGCGGAAATAAGAATCGCGCCGGGGGCAATTTCGTCATTTTTCGCGACTGTGTCGGAATGGGCTAAAATTTGACAGTTTGATCGGAAACAAAAACCGC
>NW_019231378.1:0-176 GCF_002742605.1 Olea europaea var. sylvestris
ATTGCCCCCGGCGCGATTTTTATTTCCGATCAACCAGTCAAATTTTAGCCAATTTCGACACAGTCGCGGAAAATGACGAAATTTCACCCGGCACGATTTTTGTTCCCGATCAACCAGTCAAATTTGAGCACATTCCGACACAGTCGCGAAAAATGACGAAATTGCCAGCTGCGCGA
>NW_019231378.1:281-1581 GCF_002742605.1 Olea europaea var. sylvestris
GAAATTGCCCCCGGCGCGATTTTTGTTTCCGATCAACCTGTCAAATTTGAGCCCATTCTGACACAGTCGAGAAAAATGACGAAATTGCCCCCGGCGCGATTTTTATTTCAGATCAAACTGCCAAATTTCAGCCAATTCCGACACAGTTGAGAAAAATGATGAAATTGCCCCCGGCGCGGTCTTTGTTTCCTATCAACCAGTTAAATTTTAGCCAATTTCGACACAGTCGCGAAAAATGACGAAATTACACCCGGTGCGATTTTTGTTCCCGATCAACCAGTCAAATTTGAGCCCATTTCGACAAAGTCGAGAAAAATGGTGAAATTGCCAGTTGCGCGATTTTTGTTCCCGATCAACCTTTCAAATTTTAGCCCATTCTGCTACTGTCGCGAAAAATAATGAAATTGCCCACGGCGCGATTTTTATTTCCGATCAACCTGTCAAGTTTGAGCCCATTCAGACACAGTCGAGAAAAACGACGAAATTGCCCCCGACGAAATTTTTATTTCAGATCAAACTGACAAATTTCAGCCAACACCGACACAGTCGAGAAAAACGACGAAATTGCCCCCGGCGCGATTTTTGTTTCCGATCAACCAGTCAAATTTTAGCCTATTTCGACACAGTCGCGGAAAATGACGAAATTCCACCCGGCGCGATTTTTGTTCCCGATCAACCTTTCAAATTTGAGCCCATTCCGACACAGTCGCGAAAAATGACGAAATTGCCCCCAGCGCGATTTTTGTTTCCGATCAACCTGTCAAATTTGAGCCCATTATGACACAGTCGCGAAAAATGACGAAATTGCCCCCAGCGCGATTTTTGTTTCCGATCAACCTGTCAAATTTGAGCCCATTATGACACAGTCGCGAAAAATGACGAAATTGCCCCCAGCGCGATTTTTGTTTCCGATCAACCTGTCAAATTTGAGCCCATTATGACACAGTCGAGAAAAATGACGAAATTGCCCCCGACGCGATTTTCGTTTCCGATCAACCAGTCAAATTTTAGCCTATTTCGACACAGTCGCGGAAAATGACGAAATTCCACCCGGCGCGATTTTTGTTCCCGATCAACCTTTCAAATTTGAGCCCATTCCGACACAGTCGCGAAAAATGACGAAATTGCCCCCAGCGCGATTTTTGTTTCCAATCGACCTGTCAAATTTCAGCCCATTTCGACATCGTTGCGAAAAATGACGGAATTGCCCCAAGCGCGATTTTTGTTTCCGATCACCCTGTCAAATTTGAGCCCATTCCGACACAGTCGAGAAAAATGACGAAATTGCCCCCGACGCGAT
>NW_019231378.1:1688-2891 GCF_002742605.1 Olea europaea var. sylvestris
GCGATTTTTGTTTCCGATCAATCAGTCAAATTTTAGCCGATTCCGACACCGTCGCGAAAAATGACGAATTGCCCCAGGCCGCGATTTTTGTTTCCGATCAACCTGTCAAATTTGAGACAATTTCGACACTGTCGAGAAAAATGAAGAAATTGCCCCCGGCGCTATTTTATTTCAGATCAACCTGCCAAATTTCAGCCAATTCCGACACAGTCGAGAAAAATGACGAAATTGCCCCCGGCGCGATTTTCGTTTCCGATCAACCAGTCAAATTTTAGCCAATTCCGACACAGTCGCGGAAAATGACGAAATTACACCCGGAGCGATTTTTGTTCCCGATCAACCAGTCAAATTTGGGCCCATTCCGACACAGTCGCGAAAAATGACGAAATTGCCAGCTGCGCGATTTTTGTTTCGGATTAACCTTTCAAATTTTAGCCCATTCTGATACAATCGCGAAAAATAACGAAATTGCCCCCGGCGCGATTTTTGTTTCCGATCAACCTATCAAATTTTAGCTCATTCTGATACAGTCGCGAAAAATAACGAAATTGCCCCCGGCGCGATTTTTATTTCCGATCAACCAGTCAAATTTTAGCCCATTCCGACACCGTGGGGAAAAATGACGAAATTGCCCCCGGAGCGATTTTTGTTTCGGATTAACCTTTCAAATTTTAGCCCATTCTGCTACTGTAGCGAAAAATAACGAAATTGCCCACGGCGCGATTTTTGTTTCCGATCAACCTATCAAATTTTAGCTCATTCTGATACAGTCGCGAAAAATAACGAAATTGCCCCCGGCGCGATTTTTATTTCCGATCAACCAGTCAAATTTTAGCCCATTCCGACACCGTGGGGAAAAATGACGAAATTGCCCCCGGAGCGATTTTTGTTTCGGATTAACCTTTCAAATTTTAGCCCATTCTGATACAATCGCGAAAAATAACGAAATTGCCCCCGGCGCGATTTTTATTTCAGATCAAACTGCCAAATTTCGGCCAATTCCGACACGGTCGAGAAAAATGATGAAATTGCCCCCGGCGCGATTTTTATTTCCGATCAACCAGTCAAATTTTAGCCAATTTCGACACAGTCGCGGAAAATGACAAAATTCCACCCTGCACGATTTTTGTTCCCGATCAACCAGTCAAATTTGAGCCCATTCCGACACAGTCGCGAAAAATGACGAAATTACCAGCTGCGCGA
>NW_019231379.1:0-2361 GCF_002742605.1 Olea europaea var. sylvestris
ATTTGGCTGGTTTATTGGAAACAAAAATGGCGCCGAGGCAATTTTAGTCATTTTTCGCGACGGTGTCGAAACTGGCTGAAATTCGACTGCTTGATCGGAAACAAAAATCGTGCCAGGGCAATTATAGTTATTTTTTGTGACGGTGTCGAAACTGGCTGAAATTCGACTGCTTGATCGAAAAAAAGTCGCGCCGGGGCAGTTTTAGTCATTTTTCACGACGGTGTCGAAACTGGCTGAAATTTGACTGGTTGATCGGAAACAAAAATCGCACCGGGGTAATTTCGTCATTTTTCGCGACGGTGTCGAAACAGGCTGAAATTTGGCTGGTTGATCGGAAAAAAAAATCGCGTCGGGGCAATTTAAGTCATTTTTCGCGACGGTGTCGAAACGGGCTGAAATTTGGCTGGTTGATGGGAAACAAAAATCGAGCCGGGGTAATTTTAGTCATTTTTCGCGACGGTGTCGAAACTGGCTGAAATTTGACTGGTTGATCGGAATCAAAAATGGCGCCGGGGCAATTTTAGTCATTTTTCGCGACGGTGTCGAAACTGGCTGAAATTTGACCGGTTGATGGGAAACAAAAATCGCGCCGGGGCAATTTTAGTCATTTTTCGCGACGGTGTCGAAACTGGCTGAAATTTGACTGGTTGATCGGAAACAAAAATCGTGCCGGGGCAATTTCGTCATTTTTCGCGACGACGTCGAAACTGGCTGAAATTTGACTGGTTGATCGGAAATAAAAATCGCGCTGGGGCAATTTCGTCATTTTTCGCGACGGCGTTGAAACGGGCAGAAATTTGGCTGGTTGATTGGAAACAAAAATCGCGCCGGGGCAATTTCGTCATTTTTCGCGACGGCGTCGAAACTGGCTGAAATTTGACTGGTTGATCGGAAATAAAAATCGCGCTGGGGCAATTTCGTCATTTTTCGCGACGGCGTCGAAACGGGCAGAAATTTGGCTGGTTGATTGGAAACAAAAAGCGCGCCGGGGCAATTGCGTCATTTTTCGCGACGGCGTCGAAACTGGCTGAAATTTGACTGGTTGATCGGAAATAAAAATCGCGCTGGGGCAATTTCGTCATTTTTCGCGACGGCGTCGAAACGGGCAGAAATTTGGCTGGTTGATTGGAAACAAAAAGCGCGCCGGGGCAATTGCGTCATTTTTCGCGACGGCGTCGAAACTGGCTGAAATTTGACTGGTTGATCGGAAATAAAAATCGCGCCGGGGCAATTTCGTCATTTTTCGCGACGGTGTCGAAACGGGCTGAAATTTGGCTGGTTTATTGGAAACAAAAATGGCGCCGGGGCAATTTTAGTCATTTTTCGCGACGGTGTCGAAACTGGCTAAAATTTGACTGGTTGATCGGAAACGAAAATCGCGCCGGGGGCAATTTCGTCATTTTTCTCGACGGTGTCTGAATCGGCTAAAATTTGACTGGTTGATCGGAAACAAAAATTGCGCCGGGGGCGATTTCGTCATTTTTCGCGACGGTGTCGATACGGGCTGAAATTTGGCTGGTTGATGGGAACAAAAATCGCGCCGGGGCAATTTTAGTCATTTTTCGCGACGGTGTCGAAACTGGCTAAAATTTGACTGGTTGATCGGAAACAAAAATCGCGCCGGGGGCCATTTCATCATTTTTCGCGACGGTGTCGAAACGGGCTGAAATTTGACCGATTGATCGGAAACAAAAATCGTGCCGGGGCAATTTTAGTCATTTTTCGCGACGGTGTCGAAACGGGCTGAAATTTGGCTGGTTTATTGGAACCAAAAATGGCGCCGGGGCAATTTTACTCATTTTACGCGACGGTGTCGAAACGGGCTGAAATTTGGCTGGTTGATGGGAACAAAAAGCGCGCCGGGGCAATTTCGACATTTTTCGCGACGGCGTCGCAACGGGCTGAAATTTGGCTGGTTGATGGGAACAAAAAGCGCGCCGGGGCAATTTCGACATTTTTCGCGACGGCGTCGCAACGGGCTGAAATTTGGCTGGTTGATGGGAACAAAAAGCGCGCCGGGGCAATTTCGACATTTTTCGCGACGGCGTCGCAACGGGCTGAAATTTGGCTGGTTGATGGGAACAAAAAGCGCGCCGGGGCAATTTTAGTCATCTTTCGCGACGGTGTCGAAACTGGCTGAGATTTGACTGGTTGATCGGAAAAAAAAATCGCGCCGGGGCAATTTCGTAATTTTTCGCGAAGGCGTCGAAACTGGCTGAAATTTGACTGGTTGATCGGAAACAAAAATCGCGCCGGGGCAATTTTTGGGCTGAATTTCGGCTGGTTTATTGGAATCAAAAATGGCGCCGGGGCAATTTTAGTCATTTTTCGCGACGGTGTCGAAACTGGCTGATCGGAAAC
>NW_019231379.1:2603-2890 GCF_002742605.1 Olea europaea var. sylvestris
GGCTGAAATTCGACTGCTTGATTGGAAACAAAAATCGCGCCGGGGCAATTTTCGTCATTTTTCGCGACGGTGTCGAAACTGGCTGAAAGTCGACTGCTTGATCGGAAACAAAAATCGCGCCGGGGCAATTATAGTCATTTTTCGGGACGGTGTCGAAACTGGCTGAAATTCGACTGCTTGATCGAAAAAAAAATCGCGCCAGGTCAATTTCGTCATTTTTCGCGACGGCGTCGAAACTGGCTGAAATTTGACTGGTTGATCGGAAACAAAAATCGCGCCGGGGTAAT
>NW_019231380.1:0-2890 GCF_002742605.1 Olea europaea var. sylvestris
CTACATTTCCAAAAAGTACTTATGGTCCCAAAACGGACACCGTGTACAAAAGTTACGCTCAATTCTTCGTTCGGCGACAATCCAAGCGTTCCCAATATGCACGTGCTCATTCTTTCTAAAAATGGCCGAAATTACTCATACGTCATGACGAAGTGGTGAGTTCAATCCAAAACGGTCGCTACATTTCCAAAAAGTTCTTGTGGGCCCAAAACGGACACTGTGTGCAAAAGTTACGCTCAATTCTTCGTCCGTCAACTCTCCAAGCATTCTAAATATGCAAGTGCTCATTCTTTCGAAAAATGGTCAAAATCCCTCGTACGTCACGATGAAGTTGTGAGTTCAATCCAAAGCGGTCGCTACATTTCCAAAAAGTACTTATGGTCCCAAAACGGACACCGTGTACAAAAGTTACGCTCAATTCTTAGTTCGGCGACAATCCAAGCGTTCCCAATATGCACGTGCTCATTCTTTCTAAAAATGGCCGAAATTACTCGTACGTCACGACGAAGTGGTGAGTTCAATCCAAAACGGTCGCTACATTTCCAAAAAGTTCTTGTGGGCCCAAAACGGACACTGTGTGCAAAAGTTACGCTCAATTCTTCGTCCGCCAACTCCCCAAGCGTTCTAAATATGCAAGTGCTCATTCTTTCTAAAAGTAGTGAAAATCCCTCGTACGTCATGATGAAGTTGTGTGTTCAATCCAAAACAGTAGATACATTTCCAAAGAGTACTTATGGGCCCAACACGGACGCCGTTTACAAAATTTACGCTCAATTCTTCGTACACCGACAATCCAAGCGTTCCAAATATGCCAGTGCTCCTGTTTTGAAAAGTGGCTAAAATCCCTCATACGTCACGACGAAGTGGTGAGTTCAATCCAAAACGGTCGCTACATTTCCAAAAAGTTCTTATGGGCTCAAAACGGACACCGTGTGAAAAAGTTGCGCTCAATTCTTCATCCGTCGACTCTCTAAGCGTTCTAAATATGCAAGTGCTCATTCTTTCGAAAAAAGACAAAAATCCCTCGTACGTCACAAGGAAATTGTGTGTTCAATCCAAAACAATCGCTACATATCCAAAAAGTACTTATGGGCCCAAAACGAACGCAGTTTGCAAAAGTTACGCACAAATCTTCGTACGCCGACAATCCAAGCGTTCCAAATATGCAAGTGCTCATTCTTTCGAAAAATGGCCGAAATCCCTCATACATCACGATGAAGTGTTGAGTTCAATCCAAAATGGTCGCTACATTTCCAAAAAGTTCTTGTGGGCCCAAAATGGACACCGTGTGCAAAAGTTACGCTCAATTCTTCGTCCGCCGACTCGCCATGAGTTCTAAATATGCGAGTGCTCATTCATTCAAAAAATCGCCAAAATCCCACGTACGTCACGTGGAAGATGTGTGTTCGATCCAAAACGATCGCTACATTTCCAAAAAGATCTTATGGGCCCAAAACGGACACCGTGTGCAAAAGTTACGCTCAATTCTTCGTATGCTGACAATCCAAGTGTTCCAAATATTCTAGTGCTCATTCTTTCGAAAAATGGGCGAAATCCCTCATACGTCATGACGAAGTGGTGAGTTCAATCCAAAACGGTCGCTACATTTCCAAAAAGTTCTAGTGGGCCCAAAACGGACACCATGTACAAAAGTTAGGCTCAATTCTTCGTCCGCTGACTCTCCAAGCGTTCTAAATATGTAAGTGCTCATTCTTTCGAAAAATTGCCAAAATCCCTCATACGTCATGATGAAGTTGTGTGTTCAATCCAAAACGATCACTACATTTCCAAAAAGTACTTCTAGGCCCAAAACGGACACCGTGTGCAAAAGTTATGCTCAATTCTTTGTACGTCGACAATCCTAGCGTTCCAAATATGCAAGTGCTGATTCTTTCCAAAAATGGCCAAAATCCCTCATACATCACGACGAAGTGGTGAGTTTAATCCAAAATGGTCACTACATTTCCAAAAAGTTCTTATGGGCCAAAAATAGACACCGTGTGCAAAAGTTACGCTCAATTCTTCGTCCGTCGACTCTCCAAGCGTTCTAAATATGCAAGTGCTCATTCTTTCGAAAAATGGTCAAAATCCCTCATACGTCACGACGAAGTTGTGAGTTCAATCCAAAGCGGTCGCTACATTTCCAAAAATTACTTATGGTCCCAAAACGGACACCGTGTGCAAAAGTTACGCTCAATTCTTCGTATCCGGACAATCCAAACATTCCAAATATGCAAGTGCTCATTCTTTCAAAAAATGGCCAAAATCCCTCCTACGTCACGACGAAGTGGTGAGTTCAATCCAAAACGGTCGCTACATTTCCAAAAAGTTCTTGTGGGCCCAAAACGGACACCGTGTGCAAAAGTTACGCTCAATTCTTCGTCCGCCAACTCCCCAAGCGTTCTAAATATGCAAGTGTTCATTCTTTCTAAAAGTAGTGAAAATCCCTCGTACGTCATGATGAAGTTGTGTGTTCAATCCAAAATAGTAGATACATTTCCAAAAAGTTCTTATGGGCTCAAAACGGACATCGTGTGAAAAAGTTACGCTCAATTCTTCATCCGTCGACTCTCTAAGCGTTCTAAATATGCAAGTGATCATTCTTTCGAAAAAAGACCAAAATCCCTCGTACGTCATGAGGAAATTGTGTGTTCAATCCAAAACAATCGCTACATTTCCAAAAAGTACTTATGGGCCCAAAACGAACGCAGTTTGCAAAAGTTACGCACAAATCTTCGTACGCCGACAATCCAAGGGTTCCAAATATGCATGTGCTCATTCGTTCGAAAAATGGCCGAAATCCCTCATACATCACGATGAAGTGGTGAGTTCAATCCAAAATGGTCGCTACATTTCCAAAAAGTTCTTGTGGGCCCAAAACGGACACCGT
>NW_019231381.1:0-2890 GCF_002742605.1 Olea europaea var. sylvestris
AGTTTTCAAAGTTTCAAAAGCATCAATCAAGGTAGGTAGAGGTGCAATGTGTTTAATCGTGTTAAGTTATAAGTTTCGATTCAGTTAATGGTTGTATGTCAAATGGTAATCCGGTACAACATGCCCCTCTATGTTGAAGAAATGTTCGTATGTCAAATGGTGTCCTCGGGAACTGCATACCCCTTCATGTCAAATGGTGCCTCTGGGTACGACATGTATGAGAAGTTATAAAGTTAACATTTTGAAATGTATAGCTTGATCATGAATGCACCTATGACACCTATTGAGTTTTTCAACTCACGGGTTTAATCCCATCTCTACAGATTGAAGGAATTCTACCTCGGGCATGGATGGAGGAGAAGATGGAGAGTGATGTAACGAGCCCATGGAAATCCGGTGAATAAGTGATTTGGATTTATTTTTATGAAATGTTTTCCAATGTTATTTCTTTAAAGTTTTGAATAACGTAGAATGCGATAACAAGTTATGTTTTCTTCAAATAAATTACATTTTGTTGTTTTGAAAAATGATTTAGTGTTTTTGTTTAAAGTATTTGAAGTATTGTTATTTAAATTATTACCCGAAGATGTAAGCTTCCGCTAAAACGTATACACTTGTTACTAAACCACCGGTTAAGCTAAGTAAAGTAAGTAGCGTTACGGTCCACTAGGGGTTGGGGCGTTATAGCGTGGTATTAGAGCAAGGTTTAGCCGGTTCTGTAGACCAAGTATGTTTTTTTTAAAAACAAAAGGAAAATGAAAAGTTTAAGGTATTCCATAGCATCGTACATCCATCCATCAATCTCATCCTATGGCCCAGGTATGTTCATGTTTAAAGTTAATGATTATGTTTATGTTATGATGCTTTGATATGATTTAGAGATGTGTTATTTAAAGATATGTAATGGACTTGGGCAAAAGCTAAGGGCTTAAAGAGAATTGTATGATATGAAAGTTTAAATATTTGCATGTTTTCTTTAAGCAAAGAAAAAATATGATGTATGTGAAAACGCAACAGATATGGCTCGTAGAATGGCTGGGCATATAGAGAAGCATTGAACTATAGAATTGCTATCCATTCCTATGAAAACTATGTAACTGATCCGACCCAACCGCTTAGCGAACATGTGTATGACATCTATAAGAGATGTATGACGGCGGTTAATGCTGGAATGGAGATCATGCATATTGAGGCCATAAATAACCTCACACACTCCCTCCCACCTCAATGGGGAGATATGGGAGTCACGGTTAGAGATGAAATGTTAGAAGGTAACCCAAACCTATTCGAGTTTGAGAGGTATTGCCATGCCCTGATTGATTTGTGGGATGATGTAATCCATGAGGAGCCTGAGGAGGAACCTTTGGCTGAGGAAGAAGATCCTAAAGAAGAACCCGAGGATGATTTAGAGAATGATCCTGAGCCTGAGCCACAAGTTGAGATGGACATAGAGTTCGGACCTGAGGCGGAAGACTCCTCCGAAGATGAAGCTCCACCAAAGAAAATCCGTAGAACTTATAGGGATTAGATTTAAATCCTTGTAATAGCTTCCCTTATGTCAAGAAATAAAATACTATCTTCTTTGCTCTAGTATTCGAATAATGTAACTAATAAGAACCATATGTTTTGTCTAAACAAAATGGCCCGCGCAAACCAAAACTTGATAAGAGACCTCCTCCAAGCGGTTCAAGACCTAGGCAGGCAAAACCTGAACCAAGCTCAACCCCTACAACTAGCTCCTAATGTTCCAAACCATGCTTTAGTGGTTGAGCAATTTTGAAAGCACAAGCCCCCTACCTTCAATGGAGCAGCTGATCCACTTGCAGCCGAGGAGTGGCTTTGCAAGTTGGAGTGTATATTCTGATTGATAGGGTGCACGGATGCTTAGAAAGTCTAGTGTGCTTAGTTCATGTTCTCCGATGATGCAAGTCACTGGTGGGACTCAATGTCAAGGACAAGGACCCCTGAGCAACAAGCAGAATTGACTTAAGGGGAAGTAATGGACAAGTACTTTCCCCAGTCCTTGAGGGATAACAAAGAAAGTGAATTCCTCCAACTCAAGCAAAAGACTGTGTCCCTGACTGAGTATGAGAGGAAGTTTGATCAACTTTCAAGGTATGCTCCACATCTGGTGGATAAGAAAGATAAGAAGGTACGAAGGTTTGAACAAAGGCTGAACTCGGATATAAGCATGATACTTATGTCCCATCGCTTCACCACATACCGTGAAATGCTGGAAAGAGCTCATGCTATTTGGTACCAGAAGACTAGTGTCGAACAACATGGTCAACTGTTCTATCAACCGAACAATAGTAACATGGGAAAGAGAAAATGGAATGGCCAGGACTAGGGAAAAGGCAAGTGGCAAAACAAGAAAGCTAATGGAAGAGCCAATGCCAGCAAAAGCATTGTGCCAGTTATTGCGCCCTGTTCTAAGTGTGGAAGGACACATCGTGGCGAGTGCTTCCAAAGGAAAAATGTCTATTTTCGATGTGGCAAGCCATGACATATCATTAGGGATTGTCCCACACATACCCAGAAGAAGGATGATAACAGCGACCAGAACCAGAAAGGGAAAGCACGAGTTTTTGCATTGACTCAACAGGATGCAGAGGAAAGCTCTATTGTCATAGCAAGTACTCTACTGATAGCCAATACACCTGCTTATGTATTGTTTGATTCAGGAGCTACACACTCCTTTGCTTCAACAACTTTTATGGCTAAATCTAGTATTACCTGTGATAAGTCAGAAGGTACATTAGAAGTTAGTATTCCTTCGGACAACCCTTTGAATACTGATAGAATATCCAAGTCAGTAAGTATCGAAGTTGAGGGAAAACCAATGGAAGCGAACCTATACATGATAGAAATGAAGGATTTTGATGTAATA
>NW_019231382.1:0-2890 GCF_002742605.1 Olea europaea var. sylvestris
GACCGATCGGAAACAAAAATCGCGCGGGGGGCAATTTCGTAATTTTTCGCGACGGTGTCGGAATGGGCTAAAATTTGACAGACTGATCGGAAACAAAAATCGCGTTGGGAGCAATTTCGTCATTTTTCGCGACGGTGTCGGAATGGTCTAAAATTTGACAGATTGATCGGAAACAAAAATCGCGCCGGGACCATTTTCGTCAGTTTTAGCGACGGTGTCGAAATGGGTTAAAATTTGACAGACGGATCGGAAACAAAAATCGCGCCGGGAGCAATTTCGACATTTTTCTCGACGGTGTCGAAATGGGCTAAAATTTGACAGATTGATCGGAAACAAAAATCGCGCCGGGGCCATTTTCGTCAGTTTTCGCGACGCTGTCGGAATGGGCTAAAATTTGACAGGCTGATCGGTAACAAAAATCGCGCCGGGGGGCAATTTTGTAATTTTTCGCGACGGCGTCGGAATTGGACTAAAATTTGACAAACCGACCGGAAACAAAAATCACGCCGGGGGCAATTTCGTCATTTTTCCCGACTGTGTAGGAATGGACTAAAATTTGACAGGCTGATCGGAAACAAAAATCGCCCCGGTGTCGAAATGGGCTAAAATTTGACAGACTGATCGGAAACAAAAATCGCGCCGGGGGGCAATTTTGTAATTTTTCGCGACGGCGTCGGAATTGGACTAAAATTTGACAAACCGACCGGAAACAAAAATCACGCCGGGGGTAATTTCGTCATTTTTCGCGACGGTGTCGGAATGGGCTCAAATTTGACAGGCTGATCGGAAACAAAAAACGAGCCGGGGGAAATTTCTAAATTTTCCGCGACGGAGTCGGAATGGGCTAAAATTTGACAGATTGGTCGGAAATAAAAATCGCGCCGGGTGCAATTTCGTCATTTTTCGCGCCGGTGTCGGAATGGGCTAAAATTTGACAGACTGATCGGAAACAAAAATCGCGCCGGGGGCAATTTCGTCATTTTTCGCGCCGGTGTCGGAATGGGCTAAAATTTGACAGACTGATCGGAAACAAAAATCGCGCCGGGGGCAATTTCGTCATTTTTCGCGACGGTGTCGGATTGGGCTAAAATTTGACAGACTGATTGGAAACAAAAATCATGCCGGGGGTAATATCGTCATTTTTCGCGACGGTGTCAGAATGGTCTAAAATTTGACAGATTGATCAGAAACAAAAATGGCGCCGGAGCCATTTTCGTCAGTTTTCGCGACGGTCTCGGAATGGGCTAAAATTTGACAGACTGATCGGAAACAAAAATCGCGCCGGGGCCATTTTCGTCAGTTTTCGCGACGGTGTCGGAATGGGCTCAAATTTGACAGACTGATCGGAAACAAAAATCGCGCCGGGGGAAATTTCGTAATTTTTCGCGACGGAGTCGGAATGGGCTATAATTTGACAGATTGATCGGAAATAAAAATCGCGCCGTGTGCTATTTCGTCATTTTTGGCGACGGTGTCGGAATGGGTTAAAATTTGACAGACCGATCGGAAACAAAAATCGCGCGGGGGGCAATTTCGTAATTTTTCGCGACGGTGTCGGAATGGGCTAAAATTTGACAAACCGACCGGAAACAAAAATCACGTCGGGGGCAATTTCGTCATTTTTCGCGACGGTGTCGGAATGGGCTAAAATTTGACAGATCGATCGGAAACAAAAATCGCGCCGAGGACAATTTCGTCATTTTTCGCGACGGTGTCGGAATGGGCTAAAATTTAACAGACCGACCGGAAACAAAAATCGCGCCGGGAGCAATTTCGTCATTTTTCGCGATGACGTCGGAATCGGCTAAAATTTGACAGATTGATCGGAAACAAAAATCGCGCAGGGACCATTTTCGTCAGTTTTCACGACGGTGTCGGAACGGGCTAAAATTTGACTGACGGATCGGAAACAAAAATCGCGCCGGGAGCAATTTCGACATTTTTCGCGACGGTGTCGGAATGGGCTAAAATTTGACAGACGGATCGGAAACAAAAATCGCGCCGGAAGCAATTTCGTCATTTTTCGCGACGGTGTCGGAATCGGCTAAAATTTGACAGATTGATCGGAAACAAAAATCGCGCCGGGGCCATTTTCGTCAGTTTTCGCGACGGTGTCGGAATGGGCTAAAATTTGACAGACGGATCGGAAACAAAAATCGCGCCGGAAGCAATTTCGACATTTTTCGCGACGGTGTCGGAATGGGCTAAAATTTGTCAGACCGATCGGAAACAAAAATCGCGCAGGGGGCAATTTCGTCATTTTTTGCGACGGCGTCGGAATGGGCTAAAATTTGACAGATTGATCGGAAATAAAAATCGCGCCGGGGCCATTTTCGTCAGTTTTCGCGACGGTGTCGGAATGGGCTCAAATTTGACAGACTGATCGGAAACAAAAATCGCGCCGGGACCATTTTCGTCAGTTTTAGCGACGGTGTCGGAATGGGTTAAAATTTGACAGACGGATCGGAAACAAAAATCGCGCCGGGACCATTTTCGTCAGTTTTAGCGACGGTGTCGGAATGGGTTAAAATTTGACAGACGGATCGGAAACAAAAATCGCGCCGGGGGCAATTTCGTCATTTTTCGCGACGGTGTCGGAATGGGCTAAAATTTGACAAACCGACCGGAAACAAAAATCGCGCCGGGGGCAATTTCGTCAGTTTTAATGACGGTGTCGGAATGGGTTAAAATTTGACAGACGGATCGGAAACAAAAATCGCGCCGGGGGCAATTTCGACATTTTTCACGACGGTGTCGAAATGGGCTAAAATTTGACAGATTGATCGGAAACAAAAATCGCGCCGGGTCCATTTTCGTCAGTTTTCGCGACGTTGTCGGAATGGGCTAAAATTTGACAGACGGATCGGAAACAAAAATCGCGCCGGGAGCA
>NW_019231383.1:0-2889 GCF_002742605.1 Olea europaea var. sylvestris
ATATTTGGAACGCTTGGATTGTCGGCGTACGAAGAATTGAGCATAACTTTTGTACACGGTGTCCGTTTTGGGCCCATAAGTACATTTTGGAATTGTAGGGACCGTTTTGGATTGAACTCACCACTTCGTCGTGACGTACGAGTGATTTTGGCCATTTTTGGAAGGAATGAGCGCTTGTATATTTAGAACCCCTGGAGAGCCGGCGGACGAAGAATTGAGCGTAACTTTTGAACACGGTGTCCGTTTTGGGCCCATAAGTACGTTTTGGAAATGTAGCGACCGTTTTGGATTGAACTCACCACTTCGTCGTGACGTATGAGGGATTTCGGCCATTTTTAGAAAGAATGAGCACTTGCATATTTGGAACGCTTGGATTGTCGGCGTACGAAGAATTGAGTGTTGCTTTTGTACACGGTGTCCGTTTTGGGCCCATAACTACGTTTTGGAAATGTAGCGACCGTTTTGGATTGAACTCACCACTTCGTCGTGATGTACGAGTAATTTTGGCCATTTTTCGAAGGAATGAGAGCTTGGATATTTAGAACGCCTGGAGAGTCGGCGGACGAAGAATTGAGCGTAACTTTTTCACATGGTGTCCGTTTTGGGCCCATAAGAACTTTTTGGAAATGTAGCGACCGTTCTGGGTTGAACTCACCACTTCGTCGTGACGTATGAGGGATTTCAGCCCTTTTTTGAAGGAATGAGCACTTGCATATTTGGAACGCTTGGATTGTCGGCGTACGAAGAATTGAGCGTAACTTTTGCACACGGTGTCCGTTTTGGAAATGTAGCGACCGTTTTGGATTGAACTCACCACTTCGTCGTGACGTGCGTGGGATTTTGGCAATTTTTCTAAAGAATGAGCACTTGCATATTTAGAATCCTTGGAGAGTCGGCGGACGAAGAATTGAGCGTAACTTTTGCACCCGGTGTCCGTTTTGGGCCCATAAGTACTTTTTGGAAATGTAGCGACCGGTTTGGATTGAACTCACCACTTAGTTGTGACTTACGTGGGATTTTGGCGATTTTTCTAAAGAATGAGCACTTGCATATTTAGAATCCTTGGAGAGTCGGCGGACGAAGAATTGAGCGTAACTTTTGCACACGGTGTCCGTTTTGCGCCCATAAGTACTTTTTGGAAATGTAGCGACCGTTTTGGATTGAACTCACCACTTAGTTGTGACTTACGTGGGATTTTGGCGATTTTTCTAAAGAATGAGCACTTGCATATTTAGAATGCTTGGAGAGTCGACGGACGAAGAATTGAGCGTAACTTTTGCACACGGCGTCCGTTTTGAGCCCATAAGAACTTTTTGGATTGAACTCACCACTTCGTCGAGACGTATGAGGGATTTCGGCCATTTTTCGAAAGAATGAGCCCTTGCAGATTTGGAATGCTTGGATTGTCGGCGTACGAAGAATTGAACGTAACTTTTGTCGGTGTCCGTTTTGGGACCATAAGTACGTTTTGGAAATGTAGCGGCCATTTTGGATTGAACTCACCACTTCGTCGTGACGTACGAGTATTTTGGCCATTTTTCGAAGGAATGAGCGCTTGTATACTTAGAACGCTTGGAGTGTCGGCGGACGAAGAATTGAGCGTAACTTTTGCACACGGTATCCATTTTGGGCCCATAAGAACTTTTTGGAAATGTAACGACCGTTTTGGATTGAACTCACCACTACGTCATGACGTATGAGGGAATTTGGCAATTTTTCGAAAGAATGAGCACTTGCACATTTGGAACACTTGGATTGTCGGCGTACGAAGAATTGAGCGTAACTTTTGCACACGGTGTCCGTTTTGGGCCCATAAGTACTTTTTGGAAATGTAGCGACCGTTTTGGATTGAGCTCACCACTTCGTCGTGACGTACGAGGGATTTTGGTGATTTTTCCAAAGAATGAGCACTTTCATATTTAGAATGCTTGGAGAGTCAGCGGACGAAGAATTGAGCGTAACTTTTGCACCCGGTGTCCGTTTTGGGCCCATAAGTACATTTTGGAAATGTAGCGACCGTTTTGGATTGACCTCACCACTTTATCGTGACGTATGAGGGACTTCAACCATTTTTTGAAAGAATGAGTACTTGCATATTTGGAACGCTTGGATTGTCGACGTACGAAGAATTGAGCGTAACGTTTGCACACGATGTCCGTTTTGGGCCCATAAGAACATTTTGGAAATGTAATGACCATTTTGGATTGAACTCACCACTTAGTTGTGACGTACGAGGGATTTTGGCGATTTTTCTAAAGAATGAGCACTTGCATATTTAGAATGCTTGGAGAGTCGACGGACGAAGAATTGAGCGTAACGTTTGCACACGATGTCCGTTTTGGGCCCATAAGAACATTTTGGAAATGTAATGACCATTTTGGATTGAACTCACCACTTCGTCGTGACGTATGAGGGATTTCAGCCATTTTTCGAAAGAATGAGCCCTTGCAGATTTGGAACGCTTGGATTGTCGGCGTACGAAGAATTGACCGTAACTTTTGTACACGGTGTCCGTTTTGGGCCCATAAGTACGTTTTGGAAATGTAGCGGCCGTTTTGGATTGAACTCACCACTTCGTCGTGACGTACGAGTGTTTTGGCCATTTTTCGAAGGAATGAGCGCTTGTATACTTAGAACGCTTGGAGAGTCGGCAGACGAAGAATTGAGCGTAACTTTTGCACACGGTATCCGTTTTGGGCCCATAAGAACTTTTTGGAAATGTAGCGACCGTTTTGGATGGAACTCACCACTACGTCGTGACGTATGAGGGAATTTGGCAATTTTTCGAAAGAATGAGCACTTGCACATTTGGAAAGCTTGGATTGTCGGCGTACGAAGAATTGAGCGTAACTTTTGCACACGGTGTCCGTTTTAGGCCCATAAGTACTT
>NW_019231384.1:0-2889 GCF_002742605.1 Olea europaea var. sylvestris
TGACAGGTTGATCGGAAACAAAAATCGCGCAGGGGGCGATTTCGTCATTTTTCGCGACGGAGTCGGAATGGGCTCAAATTTGAGAGTTTGATCGGGAACAAAAATCTCGCCGGGGGAATTTCGTCATTTTTGCGACGGAGTGGGAATGGGCTCAAATTTGACAGGTTGATCGGGAAGAAAAATCGCGCCAGGGACAATTTCGTCATTTTTCGCGACGGTGTCGGAATGGGCTCAAATTTGACAGGTTAACCGGGAACAAAAATCTCGCCAGGGAGGATTTTCGTCATTTTCGCGACGGAGTCGGAATGGGCTCAAATTTGACAGGTTGATCGGGAAGAAAAATCGTGCCGGGGGCAATTTCGTCATTTTTCTCGACGATGTCAGAATGGGCTCAAATTTGACTGGTTGATCGGAAACAAAAATTGATCCAGGGGGAATTCCGTCATTTTTCGCGACGGATTCGGAATGGGCTCTAATTTGACAGCTTGATCGGGAACAAAAATCCCGCAAGGGGCAATTTCATCATTTTTCGCGACGGTGTCGGAATGGGCTCAAATTTTACAGGTTGATCGGAAACAAAAATTTATCCGGGGGCAATTTCGTCATTTTTCGCGACGGTGTTGGAATGGGCTATTTGACAGGTTGATCGGAAATAAAAATCGCGCTGGGGCAATTTCGTCATTTTTCGCGACGGAGTCGGAATGGGCTCAAATTTGACAGGTTGATCTGGGTCAAAAATCGCGCCAGGGGCAATTTCTTCATTTTTCACGACGGAGTCTGAATGGGCTAAAATTTGACAGGTAGACCAGGAACAAAAATCTCACCGAGGGGAATTTCGTCATTTTTCGCGACGGAGTCGGAATGGGCTCAAATTTGACAGGTTGATCGGGAAAAAAAAATCACGCCAGGGGCAATTTCGTCATTTTAACGAAGGTGTAGGAATGGGCTCAAATTTGACAGGTTGATCGGAAACAAAAATCGCGCAGGGGACCATTTCGTCATTTTTCGCAATGGAGTCGGAATGGGCTCAAATTTGACAGGTTGACCGGGAACAAAAATCTCGTCGGGGAAAATTTCATCATTTTTCGCGACGGAGTCGGAATGGGCTCAAATTTGATAGGTTGATCGGGAGCAAAAATCGCGCCAGGAGTAATTTCATCATTTTTCGCGACAGGGTCGGTTTGGGATCAAATTTGACCGATTGATCGTAAACAAAAATCGCGCCGGGAGCAATTTCGTCATTTTTCGTGACGGAGTCGGATTGGGCTCAAATTTGATAGGTTGATCGGAAACAAAAACCATGCCAGGGGCAATTCCGTCATTTTTACGAAGGTGTCGGAATGGGCTCAAATTTGATAGGTTGATCGGAAACAAAAATCGCGCAGGGGGCGATTTCGTCATTTTTCGCGACGGAGTCGGAATGGGCTCAAATTTGACAGGTTGACCGGGAACAAAAATCTCGCCGGGGGGAATTTCGTCAGTTTTCGAGACGGAGTCGGAATGGGCTCAAATTTGATAGGTTGATCGGGAGCAAAAATCGCGCCAGGAGTAATTTCATCAATTTTCGCGACAGGGTCGGTTTGGGATCAAATTTGACCGATTGATCGTAAACAAAAATCGCGTCGGGAGCAATTTCGTCATTTTTCGCGACGAAGTCGAATGGGCTCAAATTTGACAGGTTGATCGGAAACAAAAACCACGCCAGGTGCAATTTCGTCATTTTTACGAAGGTGTCGGAATGGGCTCAAATTTGACAGGTTGATCGGAAAACAAAAATCGCGCAGGGGACCATTTCGTCATTTTTCGCGACGGAGTCGGAATGGGCTCAAATATGAAGGTTGACCGGGAACAAAAATCTCCCGGGGGAATTTCGTCATTTTTCGCGACGGAGTCGGAATGGGTCCAAATTTGACAGGTTGATCGGGAACAAAAATCGCGCCAGGAGAAATTTCTTCATTTTTCGAGACGGGGTCGGATTGGGGTTAAATTTGACCGATTGATCGTAAACAAAAATCGCGCCGGGAGCAATTTCGTCATTTTTCGCGACGGAGTCGGAATGGGCTCAAATTTGACAGGTTGATCGGAAACAAAAATCGCGCCGGGGGCAATTTCGTCATTTTTCGCGACGGAGTCGGAATGGGCTCAAATTTGACAGGTTGATCGGAAACAAAAATCGCGCAGGGGACAATTTCGTCATTTTTCGCGACGGAGTCGGAATGGGCTCAAATTTGACATGTTGACCGGGAACAAAAATCTCGCCGTGGGGAATTTCGTCATTTTTCGCAACGGAGTCGGAATGGGCTCAAATTTGACATGTTGATCGGGAACAAAAATCGCGCCAGGGGCTATTTCGTAATTTTTCGCGACGGGGTCGGATTGGGCTCAAATTTGACCGATTGATCCTAAACAAAAATTGCGCCGGGAGCAATTTCGTCATTTTTCGCGACGGAGTCGGAATGGGCTCAATTTGACAGGTTGATCGGAAACAAAAACCACGCCAGGGGCAATGTCGTCATTTTTACGAAGGTGTTGGAATGGGCTCAAATTTGACAGGTTGATCGGAAACAAAAATAGCGCCGGAGGCGATTTCGTCATTTTTCGCGACGGAGACGGAATGGGCTCAAATTTGTCAGGTTGACAGAGAACAAAAATCTCGCCGGGGGGAATTTCATCATTTTTCGCGACGGAGTCGGAATGGGCTCAAATTTGACAGGTTGGTCGGGAGGAAAAATCGCGCCTGGGGCAATTTCGTCATTTTTCGCGACGGTGTCGGAATGTGATCAAATTTGATTGGTTGATCGGGAACAAATATTTATTCAGGCGCAATTTCGCCATTTTTCACGATGGGGTCGGATTGGGCCCAAGTTTGACAGGTTGATCGTAAACAAA
>NW_019231385.1:0-2889 GCF_002742605.1 Olea europaea var. sylvestris
GACGCGATTTTTGTTTCCCATCAATCAGTCAAATTTTAGCCGATTTCGACACCGTCGCGAAAAATGACGAAATTGCCCACGACACGATTTTAGTTTCCCATCAATCAGTCAAATTTTGGCCGATTTCGACACCGTCGCGAAAAATGACGAAATGGCCCACGGCGCGATTTTTGTTTCCCATCAATCAGTCAAATTTTAGCCGATTCCGACACCGTCACGAAAAATGACGAAATTGCCCCGGCGCGATTTTTGTTTCCTATCAATCTGTCAAATTTGAGCCAATTTCGACACCGTGGCGAAAAATGACGAAATTGCCCCAGACGCGATTTTTGTTTCCCATCAATCAGTCAAATTTTAGCCGATTCCGACACCGTCGCGAAAAATGACGAAATGGCCCACGGCGCGATTTTTGTTTCCCATCAATCAGTCAAATTTTAGCCGATTCCGACACCGTCGCGAAAAATGACGAAATGGCCCACGGCGCGATTTTTGTTTCCCATCAATCAGTCAAATTTTAGCCGATTCCGACACCGTCACGAAAAATGACGAAATTGCCCCGGCGCGATTTTTGTTTCCTATCAATCTGTCAAATTTGAGCCAATTTCGACACCGTAGCGAAAAATGACGAAATTGCCCCAGGCGCGATTTTTGTTAACCATCAATCAGTCAACTTTTAGCCGATTCCGACACCGTCACGAAAAATGACGAATTTGACCCTGCGCGATTTTTGATTCCCTTCTATCGGTCAAATTTTAGCCGATTTCAACACCGTCGCGAAAAATGACGAAATTGCCCACGGCGCGATTTTTGTTTCCCATCAATCAGTCAAATTTTAGCCGATTCCGACATCGTCACGAAAAATGACGAAATTGCCCAGGCGCGATTTTTGTTTCCGATCAATCTGTCAAATTTGAGCCAATTTCGACACCGTCGTGAAAAATTACGAAATCGCCTCCAACGCGATTTTTGTTTCCCATCAGTCAGTCAAATTTTATTCGATTTCGACACCGTCACGAAAAATGACGAAATTGCCCCCGCGCGATTTTAGTTTCCCATCAATCAGTCAAATTTTAGCCGATTCCGACACCGTTGCGAAAAATGACGAAATTGCCCACGGCGCGTTTTTTTTTCCGATCAATCAGTCAAATTTGAACCGATTCCGACATCGTCGCGAAAAATGACGAAATTGCCTCCGGCGCGATTTTTGTTTCTGATCAATCGGTCAAATTTTAGCCGATTCCGACACTGTCGCGAAAAATGACGAAGTCGCCCCCGGCGCGAAGTTTGTTTCCGATCAATCGATCAAATTTTAGCCGATTTCGACACCGTCGCGAAAAATGACGAAGTTGCCCCCGGCGCGATTTTTGTTTCTGATCAATCGGTCAAATTTTAGCCGATTCCGACACTGTCGCGAAAAATGACGAAGTCGCCCCCGGCGCGAAGTTTGTTTCCGATCAATCGATCAAATTTTAGCCGATTTCGACACCGTCGCGAAAAATGACGAAGTTGCCCCCGGCGCGATTTTTGTTTCTGATCAATCGGTCAAATTTTAGCCGATTCCGACACTGTCGCGAAAAATGACGAAGTCGCCCCCGGCGCGAAGTTTGTTTCCGATCAATCGATCAAATTTTAGCCGATTTCGACACCGTCGCGAAAAATGACGAAATTGCCCACGGCGCGATTTTTGTTTCCGATCAATCCGTCAAATTTTAGCCGATCCCGACACCGTCGCAAAAAATGACGAAATTGCCCCTTCGCGATTTTTGTTTCCCATCAATCAACCAAATTTTAGCCGATCTCGACACTGTCGCGAAAAATGTCGAAATTGCCCCCGGCGCGATTTTTGTTTCCGATCAATCTGTCAAATTTTTGCTCATTCCAACACCTTCGCGAAAAATGACAAAATCGCCCCCGCGCGATTTTTGTTTCCCATCAATCAGTCAAATTTTAGCCGATTCCGACACCGTCGCGAAAAATGACTAAATTGCCCCCGGCGCGATTTTTGTTTCCCATTAATCAGTCAACTTCTAGCCGATTCCGACACCGTCACGAAAAATGGCGAATTTGCCCCTGAGCGATTTTTGATTCCCATCCATCGGTCAAATTTTAGCCGATTTCGACACCGTCGCGAAAAATGACGAAATTGCCCACGGCGCGATTTTTGTTTCCCATCAATCAGTCAAATTTTAGCCGATTCCAACACCGTCGCGAAAAATGACAAAATTGCCCCCGTCGCGATTTTTGTTTCCCATCAATCAGTCAACTTTTAGCCGATTCCGACACCGTCACGAAAAATGACGAATTTGCCCCTGCGTGATTTTTGATTCCTATCCATCGGTCAAATTTTAGCCGATTTCGACACCGTCGCGAAAAATGAGGAAATTGCCCACGGCGCGATTTTTGTTTCCCATCAATCAGTCAAATTTTAGCCGATTCCGACACCGTCACGAAAAATGACGAAATTGCCCCAGCGCGATTTTTGTTTCCTATCAATCTGTCAAATTTGAGCCGATTTCGACACCGTCGCAAAAAATTACGAAATGGCCCCCGACGCGATTTTTGTTTCCCATCAATCAGCCAAATTTTAGCCGATTTCGACTCCGTCGCGAAAAATGACGAAATTGCCCCCGGCTCGACTTTTGTTTCCCATCAATCGGTCAAACTTTAGCCGATTTCGACACCGTCACGAAAAATGACGAAATTGCCCCTGCGCGATTTTTGATTCCCATCCATCGGCCAAATTTTAGCCGATTTCGACTCCGTCGCGAAAAATGACGAAATTGCACACGCCGCGATTTTTGTTTCCCATCAATCGGTCAAATTTTAGCCGATTCCGACACCGTCACGAAAAATGACGAAATTGCCCCTGCGCGATTTTTGATTCCCATC
>NW_019231386.1:0-1327 GCF_002742605.1 Olea europaea var. sylvestris
ATAGATCTGCCATTTAATTGCATTAATTATATATAAAAGTATTTATGTCCAAAGTCGATTAGACCTAGGGCATAATACTTACATGGGATAGGGTGTTAAGTGACGTGAGTGCTTACAGACTCGGCTCACATCAGAGGCAAGCCAAGGGATCGAGCAGAGGAACTTATTTCTTGCGTGAGCTGCTCGTCATAATGACTAAAAAGGGTAATAAAAAAATATTGAAAAGTTGTGCCGGTTAGTCCCATCGAGGAGCAAGTCGAGTCACACTATGATTGAGAAAGCAGGTTCGCAAAAGGATCGCCCCATTATCAAGCACTAGCAAACTTGCTGGTGAGCATAGCGAAGCTGTCGAGCCCCATTGAACAACCCTAGGGTAGGGAGTTTCAAACTTGAAGGGAGATAAAAGCGGATCGAACAAATTTCAAAAGATATTAGTAGTTTATGATTACAAAGTTTTTCTAGGATAGAATAAGGATATACCTTCTTGCTCCATATTAATACTAGAGTTTAACATGTAAACATAACTAATTGCCGGAAAATGGATCATGATACAAAGAGCATAAGGTTGTTAATTAATTTATTTTTATGTGAGTTTTAAGAATATTCCCATTAAGTTTGTTACTTAATTTATTTTTATGTGAATTTTAAGAATATTCCCATTTAAAAAAGGGGGCCACCTCATTTTTATTGCTTGAGTTTCAGGAATATTCCCATTTAAAAATCCGAGCTTTTCATTTTATACAATGAAAATGCCGGCATAATCAACTACATTGGTGTAATTAACATTTAACATGTCGAAAAATTTATTTATAATTTTTTCTCAGATTTTTATGGCATCATGTCTTGTAATACATGTCTAGTTTTTGCATCCGACATCAGTCTGAGGAAAATCTGAATTTTCTAATACAGGTTCTTGGTTATCATTTCCACCAAAATATGCAGCGTTCGACTTTGTCAAATCTAGACTAAACTATGTCATGGTTTTAGTATATTTTGTTTAAATGATGAAACGACGAACCAAATCAATAGGGTCGTGGCCTAGAGTGTCCGGCGGGACTATATTATGATAAATGTAACTTAAATACAAAAATTCAAAGATGACTAATTCAAAACTTGTATATTGTGACTTTTCCTAGCATAGAAAATTGAAGAAAAGTCACGTGTAATATAATATTTTCTCCAATATTTGCAATAGAATTATGAATATGCGACATGCATCATCATATTTGTATCTGTATTCTGCCTATATATATAGTAGATAAACAGATAGCCTGAGCTGCATCACATTTCTGCAAGTACATTGTGATGTACATATCTATACTGTTTA
>NW_019231386.1:20080-22969 GCF_002742605.1 Olea europaea var. sylvestris
TTTTGACCCGACTGAAATGTTTTTTTGTCCTTTGACCAATGTTTTCTTTAAAAAAAAAAAACTATTAATATGTATTTTCCCTTTTTACCCTTAAGCCCTAAAGTAAAGGAAAGTGCCATTTTTTCAAATTGAACGACACTCTGAAAGATGAAGCAGCAGCCGGGAAGAACTTGGAACGGCATTTTCAAATTCCAACCTTCAAGCTTCAAACCTTCAATAATTGAACGGGAAGTTTCTGTATCTATCTAATTTCAACAGCAACCAGTGAATATTCAAAAAGCGAGGAAGATTACGAAAAATTTCACATTTTTTGAAGGTAAAAACTGGAAATTTTTGTTTGAAATCTGTCTTAATTTGATAATTTTGTTTCTTACGGTTACTAATTTTAATCTTACTGCCCATTGATGCAAATGCATTCACACATGGGAACTATTTTAAATCTAATTGCATTTTGTAATTATAATTATTATTTCGAATGGAAATTTTTTAGATTTTGGATTATAATTAGTTTCAAAATTTTATTAATTGATTAGTCAAAGCTTTCAATCTTGATTTAAGTAATCTTCATCTTCAAGTATATGGTTTAAATCAGTTTCTTACGGTTTCTAATTTTAAACTTACTGCCATGTGTCATTTTAAGTGGGATTGAGTAGAAGTAAATTCAGGAGGGAATGTTAGATATAAGTAAAGTGAATTGCATTTAGACGGACCTCCAGAAAGAGTTGGGTCGATTACTTCCAATAATGACGGATGTGGAATATGGATGGAGACAGACCTCTGTTGTTGGATACTTGACGTGGGGTTAGATGTAAGTAAAGTGAATTGCATTTAGACCACCAGAGTGCTTTAGATGCATTGTATTAAATAGTTGGGTTTTGTTTGTGCTTTAGAGGTGGGGGAGTTCTAATTCTATTAGAAATTATAAATGAAAAAAGTTTACTTTATTATTATGTTGTTCATTGCTGTTCTCATTTTTTCTCTAAACCTTGCTATCTGCTTGTCTATTCACGTGTGAGGAAGATGCTAATAAAAAATGGTCGTATAGACAATTGATAAAATTGTCAAACTCGAGGAATCTTCTAAAAGTTAGGGGTAGGGAGGCAGCCCAATTCTGCAGATCGTCTGAACTTAATAATAATTTACTAGCATGAGCTTTTCTCTTTTCCTTCCTAGCTCCCTTACTTTGCATATAAAATGAAACACAATGCACTGTCAAAGCATAATCACACTCAGATCCTCTTTCCTCCCAAAGTTCCCCACTGAGGCCATATTGAATTGTCGAGCAGATTCACCACTAGTAGGTCCATCTCTCCTAGCCTTCAAGTACCAAGTCTGGTTTCATTAACTAATATTATACTAAATTTTCCCATCATCCAAATTTAAGTGTGTTGAAAATAATATTTAAAAGACATAAATTTGGCTCTATCTAACTGTTTAAGCTTTTGGATCAAGCGGTTCAACATGGTATCACAGCTGTCAATTCTAGATTCAAGTCTCGACCTTGCCTATGTAAATGAATTGTCCACATGTTAGGCTTTAATTGGAAAAATGTAAATCCCACCTATATGTTATGTTGAGCATAAAATTTAAATAATCCAAATTATGTCATATCAGTTTAAGCTTTTAGATCAAGTGATTTCTCTTATTGTAATATTGGAATGCAAGAGTTTGGTTATGTTATATGGGGGGAGTTTCATAAGCAATGAATAATGCTTCATCTGGGCTCTTTCATTCTATCGTGGTAATTTTTCTTTGATTTATAGTGTCCATCTTGTAATTCATGTTAAAATTCTATAATTTTTGGATTATCTAAAGTGAAGTTACTTCATTACTTGAAAGATGATGGTTATGCAATTAACATTGGTGCCTGTGTATTTACTTTCTGACAGTATTTGAAATCATCATTACTAATATTTTCATGCCACTTATAGGATGGAGTACATATACAATATCGGTGATCGATGTGATGCAAAGGTCACAACACTTTCTAATGTGTCAAGTGTGGAGAAAGTATATGATACATTAGATGATGGTCATAAGAAGATGTTCTTGAATTCGTGCTTCGGTAAATTATACAACATTAGGAATATGAAAATATCTGCCCAACTAATTCACAACTTTTTATTACGATGGGTTTTCTCTGTGAACGAGGATGAACTATGGTTTTGTTTAAGATTGGAAAAAGTTGCCCGTTTCTCTTTGTACGAGTTTACACTAGTTACAGGATTAAACCCTGCTAATGAGGAAGAGTATCAGAGCCAAATAAATGAAAATGGTAGATTGAAAACTAAATATTTCCCAAAATCCAGTAAGGTTACGCCTAAAGAATTAAATGAGGCTTTTGAAAAAGAGATAGAAGACATGGATGATAAATATAAATTGGGTTTAGTTCTTATAGATGAGACAGTGTTGAGGTCCAAAGAAAAAAAATACATCTATAGATCTTCGTACCTTAGATATAGTTGATGATTTGGAGCTATTTAATGGATATCCATGGGGAACAAAAAGTTTTAAATTTACGATACATGCATTCCTAAGAGTGTCGAATGATCCGAAGCCAAAATATTCTTTGTGGGGGTTTCCACTAGCGATACAGGTAAATGGTCAAAACTTGTATTTTGGCATTATTTTTATTTTATTTTAAATATTTGTAAATAACTTAGACATCTTCTTTCAGGTGTGGGCGTTCGAGTCTATTCCACAAATTCCAAACATGTATCGTGCCAGGCTACCCGTCAACGAGCTGCCGAGAATGTGCTGCTGGAAATCAAAACTTACTCCTAATTCCTATGATAGTGCTGAAGTCTTGGATGACCCACAAGTGAGTATATCTTCTATATTGTAATTACTTTTGCACGTTACCTCAAATATTGCTAAAAGGATTTTTTT
>NW_019231387.1:0-20386 GCF_002742605.1 Olea europaea var. sylvestris
CCTGCCAAATTTCGGCCCATTCTGACACCGTCGCGACAAATGTTGAAATTGCCCCTAGTGCTGTTTTTCTTTTTTAATTTTCTATCCAACACTTCTTCAACTTGACATAATTAATACGGAAATTAATTATCCGGAGGCCTGAACGAAGGAATTTGGGTAAAATCCCGTGATCCCGGGTCTGTGCCCCGAGTCTAATTTGTGGGGCCATTTCCAATCAACCTGCCAAATTTCAGCACGTTCCGACACCGTCACAACAAATGTTGAAATTGCCTCTGGTGCGGTTTTTATTGTTTAATTTTCTATCCAACACTTCTTCTGCCTGACATAATTAATACGGAAATTAATTATTCGGAGGCCTAAATGAAGGAATTTGGCTAAAATCCTGGGATCCCGGGTCTGTGCCCCGAGTCCAATTTCTCCGGGTGTTTCCAATTAACCTGCTAAATTTCAGCCCATTCCGACACCGTCGCGACAAATGACGAAATTGTCAATTGTGCGGTTTTGCGTTGTTAATTTTCTGTTCAACACATCTTCAACCTAACATAATTAATACGAAAATTAATTAATCGGAGGCCTAAACGAAGGAATTTGGCTAAAATCCCGTGATCTCGGGTCTGTGCCCCGACTCCAATTTTTGGGGCCATTTCAATCAACCTGCCAAATTTCGGCCCATTCCGACACCGTAGCGACATATGACGAAATTGCCCCTGGTGCGGTTTTTCTTTGTTAATTATCTGTCCAGCACATCTTCAACCTAACATAATTAGTACGAAAATTAATTATTCGGAGGCCTAAACGAAGAAATTTGGCTAAAATCCCGTGATCTCGGGTCTGTGCCCCGACTCCAATTTTTGGGGCCATTTCAATCAACCTGCCAAATTTCGGCCCATTCCGACACCGTAGCGACATATGAAGAAAATGCCCCTGGTGCGGTTTTTCTTTGTTAATTTTCTGTCCAACACATCTTCAACCTGACATAATTAATACGAATATTAATTATTCGGGGACCTAAACGAAGGAATTTGGCTAAAATCCCCTGATTTCGGGTCTATGCCCCGACTCCAATTTCTCTGGCCGTTTCCAATCAACCTGCCAAATTTCGGCCCATTCCGACGCCGTCGCGACAAATGACGAAATTGCCCCTGGTGCTATTTTTCTTTGTTAGTTTTCTGCTCAACACATCTTCAACCTGACATAATTAATACGAAAATTAATTATTCAGAGGCCTAAACGAAGGAATTGGGCTAAAATCCCGTGATCCCGGGTCTGTGTCTCGACTTCAATTTCTGGGGCCGTTTCCAATCAACCTGCAAAATTTCGGACCATTCCGACTACGTCGCGACAAACGACGAATTTGCCCCTGGTGCGGTTTTTCTTTGTTAATTTTCCGTCCAACACATCTTCAACCTGACATAATTAATACGGAAATTAATTATTCGGAGGCCTAAACGAAGAATTTGGCTAAAATCCCGTGATCCGGGGTCTGTTCCCCGACTCCAATTTCTGGGTCGTTTCCAAACAACTTGCCAAATTTCGGCCCATTCCGACAAATGACGAAATTGTCCAGGTGCTGTTTTGCTTCGTTAATTTTCCGTCCAACACATCTTCAACCTGACATAACTAATACGGAAATTAATTATTCGGAGGCTAAACGAAGGAATTTAGCAAAAATCCCGTGATCCCGAGTCTGTGCCCCAAGTCCAATTTCTCAGGGCATTTCCAATCAACCTGCGAAATTTTGGCCCATTCCGACACCATCGGGACAAATGACGAAATTGCCCCAGTTACGATTTTGTGTTGTTAAATTTCTGTCCAACTCATCTTCAACATGACATAATTAATACGAAAATTAATTATTCGGAGGGCTAAACGAAGGAATTTGGCTAAAATACCGTGATCCCAGGTCTGTGCCCCGAGTCCAATTTCTGGGGCCATTTCCTATCAACCTGCCAATTTTGGGCCCTTTCCGACACCGACACGACAAATGATGAAATTGCCCCTGGTGCGATTTTTCCTTGTTAATTTTTTGTCCAACACATCTTCAACCTGACATAATTAATACGGAAATTAATTATTCGGGGGCCTAAATGAGGGAATTTTGCTAAAATCCCATGATTCCGGGTCTGTACCCCAACTCCAATTACTGGGGCCATTTCCAATCAACCTGCTAAACTTCGGCCCATTCCGACGCCGTCGCGACAAATGACGAAATTGCCCCTAGTGCGATTTTTCTTTGTTAGTTTTCTGTCCAACACATCTTCAACCTTACATAATTAATACGGAAATTAATTATTCAGAGTCCTAAACGAAGGAATTTGGCTAAAATCTTGTGATCCCGGGTCTGTGCCTCAACTTTAATTTCTAGGGCAGCTTCCAATCAACCTGCCAAATTTCGGGTCATTCTGACACCGTCGCGACGATTGATGAAATTGCCCCTGGTGCGGTTTTTCTTTGTTAATTTTCTGTCCAACACATCTTCAACTTGACATAGTTAATACGAAAATTAATTTGTCGCGGCCTAATCGAAGGAATTTGGCTAAAATCCCGTGATCCCGATTCTATGCCCAAACTCCAATTTCTCGGTTTGTTTCCAATCAACCTGCTAAATTTCAGCTCATTCCGACACCGTAGCGACAAATGACGAAATTACCCCTGGTGCGATTTTTCTTTGTTAATTTTCTGTCCAACACATCTTCAACTTGACATAATTAATACGAAAATTAATTAATCGGAGGCCTAAACGTAGGAATTTGGCTAAAATCCCGTGATCTCGGATTTGTGCCCCGACTCCAATTTTTGGGGCCATTTCAATCAACCTGCCAAATTTCGGCCCATTCCGACACCGTAGCGACATATGACGAAATTGCCCCTGGTGCGGTTTTTCTTTGTTAATTTTCTGTCCAACACATCTTCAACCTGACATATTTAGTACGAAAATTAATTATTCGGAGGCCTAAACGAAGAAATTTGGCTAAAATCCCGTGATCTTGGGTCTGTGCCCCGACTCCAATTTTTGGGGCCATTTCAATCAACCTGCCAAATTTCGGCCCATTCCGACACCGTAGCGACATATGAAGAAAATGCCCCTAGTGCGGTTTTTCTTTGTTAATTTTCTGTCCAACACATCTTCAACTTGACATAATTAATACGAAAATTAATTATTCGGGGACCTAAACGAAGGAATTTGGCGAAAATCCCCTGATTTCAGGTCTATGCCCCGACTCCAATTTCTCTGGCCATTTCCAATCAACCTGCCAAATTTCGGCCCATTCCGACGCCGTCGCGACAAATGACGAAATTGCCCCTGGTGCTATTTTTCTTTGTTAGTTTTCTGTTCAACACATCTTCAACCTGACATAATTAATACGAAAATTAATTATTCAGAGGCCTAAACGAAGGAATTGGGCTAAAATCCCGTGATCCCGGGTCTGTGTCTCGACTTCAATTTCTGGGGCCGTTTCCAATCAACCTGCAAAATTTCGGACCATTCCGACTACGTTGCGACAAACTACGAATTTGCCCCTGGTGCGGTTTTTCTTTATTAGTTTTCTGTCCAACACATCTTCAACCTGACATAATTAATACGGAAATTAATTATTCGGAGGCCTAAACGAAGGAATTTGGCAAAAATCCCGTGATCAGGGGTCTGCGCCTCGACTTCAATTTCTGGGGTTGTTTCCAATCAGCCTGCCAAATTTAGGGCCACTCCGATACCGTCACGACAAATGACGAAATTGCCCCTAGTGCGATTTTTCTTTTTAATTTTCTGTGCAACACATCTTCAACCTGACATAATTAATACGAAAATTAATTATTCGGTGGCCTAAACGAAGGAATTTGGCTAAAATCCCATGATCCCGGTTCTATGCCCCGACTCCAATTTCTCGGGCCATTTCCAATCAACCTGCCAAATTTCGACCCATTCCGACACCGTAGCGTCAAATGACGAAATTGCCCCTGGTGCGATTTTTTTTTGTTAATTTTCTGTCCAACACTTCTTCAACCTGACATAATTAATACGGAAATTAATTATTCGCAAATGACGAAATTACCCCTAGTGTGGTTTTTCTTTGCTAGTTTTCTGTCCAACACATCTTCAACCTCACATAATTAATACGAAAATTAATTATTCAGAGTCCTAAATGAATGAATTTGGCTAAAAACCCGTGATCCCAGGTCTGTGCCTCGACTTTAATTTCTGGGGCAGTTTCTAATCAACCTGCCAAATTTCGGGTCATTTTGACACCGTCTCGACAAATGACGAAATTGCCACTGGTGCGATTTTTCTTTGTTAATTTTCTGTCCAATACATCTTCAACCTGACATAATTAATACGAAAATTAATTATTCGGTGGCCTAAACGAAGGAATTTGGCTAAAATCCCATGATCCCGGTTCTATGCCCCGACTCCAATTTCTCGGGCCATTTCCAATCAACCTGCCAAATTTCGACCCATTCCGACACCGTAGCGTCAAATGACGAAATTGCCCCTGGTGCGATTTTTTTTTGTTAATTTTCTGTCCAACACTTCTTCAACCTGACATAATTAATACGGAAATTAATTATTCGGAGGCCTAAATGAAGGAATTTGGCTAAAATCTCATGATCCCTGGTCTGTGGCCCGACTCCAATTTCTGGGGCCGATTCCAGTCAACCTGCCAAATTTCGGTCCATTCCGACGCCGTTGCGACAAATGACGAAATTTCCCATGGTGCGATTTTTCTTTGTTTGTTTTCTGTCCAACACTTCTTCAACCTAACATAAGTAATACGAAAATTAATTATTCGGAGGCCTAAACGAAGGAATTTGGCAAAAATCTCGTGATCCCAGGTCTGTTCCCCGACTCCAATTTCTGGGGCCGTTTCCAAACAACCTGCCAAATTTTGGCCCATTCCGACAAATGACGAATTGTCCAGGTGCTGCTTTGCTTTGTTAATTTTCTGTCCAACACATCTTCAACTTGACATAACTAATACGGAAATTAATTATTCGGAGGCTAAACGAAGGAATTTAGCAAAAATCCCGTGATCTCGGGTCTGTGCCCGGAGTCCAATTTCTCAGGGCATTTCCAATTAACCTGCTAAATTTGGCCCATTCTGACACCATCGCGACAAATGACGAAATTGCCCCTATTACGATTTTGTGTTGTTAAATTTCTGTCCAACTCATCTTCAACATGACATAATTAATACGAAAATTAATTATTCGGAGGCCTAAACGAAGGAATTTGGCTAAAATACCGTGATCCTAGGTCTGTGCCCCGAGTCCAATTTCTGGGGCCGTTTTCAATCAACCTGCCCAATTTGGGCTCATTCCGACACCGTCGCGACAAATGATGAAATCGCCCCTGGTTCGATTTTTCCTTGTTAATTTTTTGTCCAACACATCTTCAACCTGACATAATTAATACAGAAATTAATTTTTCGGGGGCCTAAACGAGGGAATTTGGCTAAATCCCATGAATCCAGGTCTGTACCCCAACTACAATTTCTGGGGCCATTTCCAATCAACCTGCTAAACTTCAGCACATTCCGACGCCGTCGCGACAAATGACGAAATTACCCCTAGTGTGGTTTTTCTTTGCTAGTTTTCTGTCCAACACATCTTCAACCTTACCTAATTAATACGAAAATTAATTATTCAGAGTCCTAAATGAATGAATTTGGCTAAAAACCCGTGATCCCAGGTCTGTGCCTCGACTTTAATTTCTGGGGCAGTTTCTAATCAACCTGCCAAATTTCGGGTCATTTTGACACCGTCTCGACAAATGACGAAATTGCCACTGGTGCGATTTTTCTTTGTTAATTTTCTGTCCAATACATCTTCAACCTGACATAATTAATACGAAAATTAATTAGTCGCGGACTAACCGAAGGAATTTGGCTAAAATCCCATGATCCCGATTCTGTGCCCAAAGTCCAATTTCTCGGGCCGTTTCCAATCAACCTGCCAAATTTCAGCCCATTCCGAGACCGTAGCGACAAATGACGAAATTACCCCTGGTGCGGTTTTTCTTTGTTAATTTTCTATCCAACACTTCTTCAACCTGACATAATTAATACGAAAATTAGTTATTCGGAGGCCTAAATGAAGGGATTTGGCTAAAATCCCATGATCCCGGGTCTGTGCCCCGACTCCAATTTATGGGGCCAGTTCCAATCATCCTGCCAAATTTTGACCCATTCCGACACCGTCGTGACAAATGTCGAAATTGCCTCTGGTGCGGTTTTTCTTTTTTAATTTTCTGTCCAACACTTCTTCAACCTGAGATAGTCAATATGGAAATTAATTATTCAGTGGCCTAAACGAAGGAATTTGGCTAAAATCCCGTAATCCCAATTTCTGTGCCCCGACTCCAATTTCTAGGGCCATTTCCAATCAACTTGCCAAATTTCGACCCATTCCGACACCGTCGTGACAAATGACAAAATTGACCCTGGTACGATTTTTATTTGGTAATTTTATGTCAAACACTTCTTCAACCTGACATAATTAATACGGAAATTGATTATTCAAAGGCCTAAACGAAGGAATTTAGATAAAATCTCGTGATCCCGGGTCTGTGACTCTAGTCCAATTTCTCGGGGCGTTTCCAATCAACAAGCCAAATTTCGGCCCATTCTAACACCGTCGCGAAAAATGGCAAAATTGCCCCTTGTGCCATTTTTCTTGTTTAATTTTATGTCCAACACTTCTTCAGCATGACATAATTAATACGAAAATTAATTATTCGGAGGCCTAAATGAAGGAATTTAACTAAAATCCCGTGATCCCGGGTCTGTGCCCCGAGTCCTATTACTCGGGGCATTTCTAATCAACCTACCAAATTTCGGCCCATTCCGACACCATCGCGATAAATGACGAAATTGTCCCTGGTGCGGTTTTGCATTGTCAATTTTCTATCCAACACATCTTCAACCTGACATAATTAGTACGAAAATTAATTATTTGGAGGCCTAAACGAAGAAATTCCGCTAAAATCCCATGATCTCGGGTCTGTGCCCCGACTCCAATTTTTGGGGCCATTTCAATCAACCTGCCAAATTTCGGCCCATTCCGACACCGTAGTGACATATGACGAAATTGCCCCTGGTGCGATTTTTCTTTGTTAATTTTCTGTCCAACACATCTTCAACCTGACATAATTAATACGAAAATTAATTATTCGGGGGCCTAAACGGAGGAATTTGGCTAAAATCCCCTGATTTCGGGTCTATGAGCCGACTCCAATTTCTCTGGCAGCTTCCAGTCAACCTGCCAAATTTTGGCCCATTCCGGCGCCATCACGACAAATGACGAAATTGCCCCTGGTGCTGCTTTTCTTTGTTAGTTTTTTGTTCAACACATCTTCAACCAGACAAAATTAATACGAAAATTAATTATTCGGAGGCCTAAACGAAGGAATTGGGCTAAAATCCCGTGATCCTGGGTCTGCACCTCGACTTCAATTTCTGGGGCTGTTTCCAATCAACCTGCCAAATTTAGGGCCACTCCGACACCACCGCGAAAAATGACGAAATTGCCCCTAGTGGGATTTTTCTTTTTAATTTTCTGTGCAACACATCTTCAACCTGACATAATGAATAAGAAAATTAATTATTCGGTGGCCTAAACGAAGGAATTTGGCTAAAATCCCATGATCCCGATTCTGTGCCCCGACTCTAATTTCTCAGGCCGTTTCCAATCAACCTGCCAAATTTCAGCCCATTCCGACACCGTAGCGACAAATGACAAAATTGCCCCTGGTGCGGTTTTTCTTTGTTAATTTTCTGTCCAACACTTCTTCAACCTGACATAATTAATACGGAAATTAGTTATTCGGAGGACTAAACGAAGGAATTTGGCTAAAATCTCGTGATCCCTAGTCTGTGCACCAACTCCAATTTCTGGGGCCGTCTCCAGTCAACCTACCAAATTTCGATCCATTCCGACGCCGTGGCGACAAATGACGAAATTTCCCATGGTACGATTTTTCTTTGTTAATTTTCTGTCCAACACTTCTTCAACCTAACATAAGTAATACGAAAATTAATTATTCGGAGGCCTAAACGAAGGAATTTGGCAAAAATCTCGTGATCCCGGGTCTGTTCCACAACTCCAATTTCTGGGGCCATTTCCAAACAACCTGCCAAATTTTGGCCCATTCCGACAAATGACGAAATTGTCCAGGTGCTGTTTTGCTTTGTTAATTTTCTGTCCAACACATCTTCAACCTGACATAACTAATACGGAAATTAATTATTCGGAGGCTAAACTAAGGAATTTAGCTAAAATCCTGAGATCCCGGGTCTGTGCCACAAGTCCAATTTCTCGGGGCCGTTTCCAATCAACCTGTCGAATTTCGGCCCATTTCGACACCGTCGCGACAAATGATGAAATTACCCCTGGTGTGGTTTTTCCTTGTTAATTTTCTGTCCAACACATCTTCAACCTGACATAATTAATACGAAAATTAATTAGTCGTGGCCTAACCGAAGGAATTTGGCTAAAATCCCGTGATCCCAATTCTGTGCCCAAACTCCAATTTCTCGGGCTGTTTCCAATCAACCTGCCAAATTTCAGCTCATTCCGACACCGTAGCGACAAATGACGAAATTGCCCCTGGTGCGGGTTTTCTTTGTTAACTTTCTGTCCAACACTTCTTCAACCTGACATAATTAATACGAAAATTAATTATTCGGAGGCCTAAATGAAGGAATTTGGCTAAAATCTAGTGATCCCAGGTCTGTGCCCCGACTCCAATTTATGGGGTCGGTTCCAATCAACCTGCCAAATTTCGGCCCATTCCGACACCGTTGCGACAAATGTCGAAATTGCCTCTGGTGCGGTTTTTCTTTTTTGATTTTCTGTCCAACACTTCTTCAACCTGACATAGTTAATGGGAAAATTAATTATTCGGTGGCCAAAACGAAGGAATTTGGTTAAAATCCCGTAATCCCGGTTCTGTGCCCCGACTCCAATTTCTAGGGCCGTTTCCAATCAACCTACCAAATTTCGGCCCATTCCGACATAGTCACGTTAAATGACGAAATTGTACCTGGTGTGGTTTTGTGTTGTTAATTTTCTGTCTAACAAATCTTCAACCTGACATAATTAATACGAAAATTAATTATTCGGAGGCCTAAACGAAGGAATTTGGCTAAAATCACGTGATTCTGGGTCGAGTGCCCCGAGTCCAATTTCAGGGGCCGTTTCCAATCAACCTACCAAATTTCGGTCCATTCCGACACCATCGCGACAAATGACGGAATTGCCCCTGGTGTGGTTTTTCTTTGTTAATTTTATGTCCAACACACCTTCAACCTGACATAATTAATATGAAAATTAATTATTTGGTGGCCTAAACGAAGGAATTTGGCTAAAATCCCGTGATTTCGGTTCTGTGCCCCGAATCCAATTTCTTGGGCCGTTTCCAATCAACCTGCCAAATTTCAGCCCATTCCGACGCCGTCGCGACAAATGACGAAATTGCCCCTAGTGCGGTTTTTCTTTATTAGTTTTCTGTCCAACACATCTTCAACCTGACATAATTAATACGGAAATTAATTATTCAAAGGCCTAAACGAAGGAATTTGGATGAAATCCCGTGATCCCGGGTCTGTGCCCCGAGTCCAATTTGTGGGGCCGTTTCCAATCAACCTGCCAAATTTCAGTACGTTCCGACACCGTCACGACAAATGTCGAAATTGCCTCTGGTGCGATTTTTCTTGTTTAATTTTTTGTCCAACACTTCTTCTGCCTGACATAATTAATACGGAAATTAATTATTTGGAGGCCTAAATGAAGGAATTTGGCTAAAATTCTGGGATCCCAGGTCTTTGCCCCGAGTCCAATTTCTCCGGGTGTTTCCAATCAACTTGCTAAATTTCAGCCCATTCCGACACCGTCGCGACAAATGACGAAATTGTCAATTGTGCAGTTTTGCGTTGTCAATTTTCTGTCCAACACATCTTCAACCTGACATAATTAATACGAAAATTAATTAGTTTTTCTTTGTTAATTTTCTGTCCAACACATCTTCAACCTGACATAATTAATACGAAAATTAATTATTCGGAGGCCTAAACGAAGGAATTTGGCTAAAATCCCATGATCCATAGTCTGTTCCCCGAGTCCAATTTTTGGGGTCGTTTCTAATCAACCTGCCAAATTTCGGTCCATTCCGACACCGTCGCGAAAAATGACGAAATTGCCCCCGGTGCGGTTTTTCTTTGTTAATTTTCTGTCCAACACATCTTCGACCTAACATAATTAATACGGAAATTAATTATTCGATGGCCTAAACGAAAGAATTTGGCTAAAATCTCGTGATCCCGGGTCTGCGCCCCGACTCCAATTTCTCAAGCCGTTTCCAATTAACCAGCCAAATTTCGGCCCATTCCGACACCGTCGTGACAAATGACGAAATTGCCCCTGGTGCGATTTTTCTTTGTTAATTTTCTGTCCAACAAATCTTCAACCCGACATAATTAATACGAAAATTAATTATTCGAAGGCCTAAACGAAGGAATTTGGCTAAAATCCCGAGATCTCGGGACTTTGTCCCGACTCCAATTTCTAGGGTCGTTTCCAATCAACCTGCTAAATTTCGGCCCATTCCGACACCGTCTCGACAAATGACAAAATTGCCCCTGGTGCGATTTTGCGTTGTTAATTTTCTGTCCAACACATCTTCAACGTGACATAATTAATACGAAAATTAATTATTCGGTGGCCTAAACGAAGGAATTTAGTCAAAATCCCGTGATCCTGGGTCTGTGCCCTGACTCCAACTTCTGGGGCCGTTTCCAATCAACCTCCCCAATTTCAGCCCATTCCGACACCATCGCGACAAATGACGAAATTGCCCCTAGAGCATTTTTTCTTTGTTAGTTTTCTGTCCATCACATCTTCAACCTGACATAATTAATGCGGAAATTAATTATTCGGTGGCCTCAATGAAGGAATTTGGCTAAATTCCCGTGATCTCGGTTCTGTGCCCCGACTCCAATTTCTCAGGGCGTTTCCAATCAACCAGCCAAATTTCGGCCCATTCTGACACCATAGCGACAAATGACGAAATTGCCCACGGTGCGATTTTTCTTTGTTAATTTTCTGTCCAACACTTCTTCAACCTGACATAATTAATACGGAAATTAATTATTCGGAGGCCAAGATGAAGGAATTTGGCTAAAATCTCGTGATCCCGGGTCTGTGCCCCGACTCCAATTTCTGGGGCCATTTCCAATCAACCTGCCAAGTTTCGGCCCATTCCGACACCATCGCGACAAATGTCGAAATTGCCCCAGGTGCGGTTTTTCTTTTTTAATTTTTTGTCCAACACTTCTTTAACTTGACATAGTTAATACGGAAATTAATTATTCGGTGGCCTAGACGAAGGAATTTGGCTAAATTCCCATGATCCCAATTTTGTGCCCTGACTCTAATTTCTCGGGCCGTTTCCAATCAACCAGCCAAATTTCGGCCCATTCCAACACCGTAGCGACAAATGACGAAATTGCCAGTGGTGTGATTTTTCTTTGTTTATTTTCTATCCAACACTTCTTCAACCTGACATAATTAATGAGGAAATTAATTATTCAGAGGTCTAAATGAAGGAATTTGGATAAAATTCCATAATCCCGGTGCTGTGCTCCGACACCAATTTCTCAAGCTGTTTCCAATCAACATGCCGAATTTCGGCCCATTCCGACACCGTCGTGACAAATGAAGAAATTGTCCCTAGTGCAATTTTGCGTTGTTAATTTTCTGTCCAACAAATCTTCAACCTGACATAATTAATACGAAAATTAATTATTCGGAGGCCTAAATGAAGGAATTTAGCTAAAATCCCGTGATCCAGTGTCCGTGCCTCGAGTCCAATTTTTGGGGCCGTTTCCAATCGACTTGCCAAATTTCGGGCCATTCCGACACCGTCGCGACAAATGACAGAATGGCCCCTGATGCGATTTTTCTTTGTTAATTTTCTGTCCAACACTTCTTCAATCTGACATAATTAATCCGAAAGTTAATTATTCAGTGGCCTAAACGAAGGAATTTGGTTGAAATCCCGCAATCTCAGTGCTGTGCCCCGACTCCAATTTCTCGAGCCATTTCTAATCAACCTGCCAAATTTCGGTCCATTTCGGCACTGTCGCAACAAATGACGAAATTATCCCTTGTGCGGTTTTACGTTGCTAATTTTCTGTCCAACAAATCTTCAACCTGACATAATTAATACGAAAATTAATTATTCGGAGGCCAAAACGAACGAATTTGGTTAAAAACTCGTGATCCCGGGTTTGTGCCACGAGTCCAATTTTTGGGGCCGTTTCCAATCAACCTGCCAAATTTCGTCCCACTCCGACACCGTTGCAACAAATGACGAAATTGCCCTTGGTACGGTTTTTCTTTATTAATTTTCTGTCCAACACTTCTTCAGCCTGACATAATTAATACAGAAATTAGTTATTCGGAGGCCTAAACGAAGGAATTTGGCTAAAATCCCGTGATCCCGGGTCTGTGCCCCGAGTCCAATTTTTGGGGCCGTTTCCAAACAACCTGCCAAATTTTGGCCCATTCCGACACCGTCACGACAAATGACGAAATTGCCCCTGATGCGGTTTTTCTTTGTTAATTTTCTGTCCAACACTTCTTCAAGCTGACATAATTAATATGGAAATTAATTATTCGGAGCCCTAAGCGGAGGAATTTGGCTAAAATCCCGTGTTTTCGGGTCTATGCCCCGACTCCAATTTTCTGGGACCGTTTCCAATCAACCTGCCAAATTTCGGCCCATTCCGACACCGTAGCGACAAATGATGAAATTGCCCCTGGTGCGGTTTTTCTTTGTTAATTTTCTGTCCAACACTTCTTCAGCCTGACATAATTAATACGGAAATTAATTATTCGGAGGCCTAAATGAAGGAATTCGGCTAAAATCCTGTGATCCCGGGTCTGTGCCCCGACTCCAATTTATGGGGCCGATTCCAATCAACCTGCCAAATTTCGGTCCATTCCGACACCATCGCGACAAATGTCGAAATTGCCACTGGTGCGATTTTTCTTTTTTAATTTTCTGTCCAACACTTCTTCAACCTGACATAGTTAATATGGAAATTAATTATTCGGCGGCCTAAACGAAGGAATTTGGCTAAAATCTCGTAATCCCGGTTCTGTGCCCCGACTCCAATTTCTCGGGCGGTTTCCAATCAACCTGCCAAATTTCGGTCCATTCCAACATAGTCGCGACAAATGACGAAATTGTCCTTGGTGCGATTTTGCGTTGTTAATTTTCTGTCCAACAAATCTTCGACCTGACATAATTAATACGAAAATTAATTATTCGGAGGCCCAAACGAAGGAATTTGGCTAAAATCCCGTGATCCCGGGTCGAGTGCCTTGAGTCCAATTTCAGGGGCCATTTCCAATCAACCTGCCAAATTTTGGTCCATTCCGACATCGTCGTGACAAATGGCGAAATTGCCCCTGGTGCGGTTTTTCTTTGTTAATTTTCTGCCCAACACACCTTCAACCTGACATAATTAATACGAAAATTAATTATTTAGTGGCCTAAACGAAGGAATTTGGCCAAAATCCCTTGATTTCGATTCTGTGCCCCCACTCCAATTTCTCGGGCCGTTTCCAGTCAACCTGCCAAATTTCGGCCCATTCCGACACCGTCGCAACAAATGTCGAAATTGCCCCTAGTGCAGTTTTTCTTTTTTAATTTTCTGTCCAACAATTCTTCAGCTTGACATAATTAATACGGAAATTAATTATTCAGTGGCCTAAACGAAGGAATTTCGATAAAATCCCTTGATCCCGGGTATGTGCCCCGAGTCCAATTTCTGGGGCTGTGTCCAATCAACCTGCCAAATCTCAGCACGTTCCGACACCATCACGACAAATGTCGAAATTGCCTCTGGTGCAATTTTTCTTGTTCAATTTTCTGTCCAACACTTCTTCTGCCTGGCATAATTAATACGAAAATTAATTATTTCGAGGCCTAAGTGAAGGAATTTGGCTAAAATCCTGGGATCTCGGGTCTATGCCCCGAGTCCAATTTCTCCTGGCGTTTCCAATCAACCTGCTAAATTTCAGACCATTCCGACACCGTCGCGACAAATGACAAAATTGTCAATTGTGCGATTTTGCGTTGGTAATTTTCTGTCCAACACATCTTCAACCTGACATAATTAATACGAAAATTAATTAATCGGAGGCCTAAACGAAGGAATTTGGCTAAAATCCCATGATCCATATTCTGTGCCCCGAGTCCAATTTTTGGGGTCGTTTCTAATCAACCGGCCAAATTTCGGTCCATTCCGACACCGTCGCGATAAATGACGAAATTGCCTCTGGTGTGGTTTTTCTTTATTAATTTTCTGTCCAACACATCTTCAACCTGACATAATTAATACAGAAATTAGTTATTCGGTGGCCTAAACGAGGGAATTTGGCTAAAATCTCGTGATATCGGGTCTGCGCCCCGACATCAATTTCTCGAGTCATTTCCAATCAACTATCCAAATTTCAGCCCATTCCGACACCGTCGTGACAAATGACGAAATTGCCCCTGGTGTTGTTTTTCTTTGTTAATTTTCTGTCCAACACATCTTCAACCCGACGCAATTAATACGAAAATTAATTATTCGGTGGCCTAAACGAAGGAATTTAGTTAAAATCCCGTGATCCTGGGTCTGTGCCCCGACTCCAATTTCTGGGGCCGTTTCGAATCAACCTGCAAAATTTTGGCCCATTCCGACACCGTCACGACAAATGAGAAAATTGCCCCTGGTGCGATTTTTTCTTTGTTAATTTTCTGTCTAATACTTGTTCAGCGTGACATAATTAATAAGGAAATTAATTATTCGGAGGCCTAAACGAAGGAATTTGGCCAAAATCCCGTGATCCCAGGTCTGTGCCCCGAGACCAATTTCTAGGGCCGTTTCCAATCAACCTACCAAATTTCGGCCCATTCCGACAACGTCGTGACAAATGACAAAATTGCACCTGGTGCGGTTTTTCTTTGTTAATTTTCTGTCCAACACATCTTCAACCTGACATAATTAATGCGAAAATTAATTATTCGGTGGCCTGGACGAAGGAATTTGGCTAAATTCCCGTGATCTCGGTTCTGTGCCCCGACTCCAATTTCTCGGGCCGTTTCCAATCAACCTGCTAAATCTCGGCCCATTCCAGCACCGTAGCGACAAATGAAGAAATTGCCCGTGGTGCGGTTTTTCTTTGTTAATTTTCTGTCCAACACTTCTTCAACATGACATAATTAATACGGAAATTAATTATTCGGAGGCCAAGATGAAGGAATTTGGCTAAAATCTCGTGATCCCGAGTCTGTGCCCCGACTCCAATTTCTGGGGCCTTTTCCAATCAACCTGCCAAGTTTTGGCCCATTTCGACACCGTCGCGACAAATGTCGAAATTGCCCCAGGTGCGGTTTTTCTTTTTTAATTTTCTGTCCAACACTTCTTCAACCTGACATAATTAATATGGAAATTATTTATTCGGTGGCCTAGACGAAGGAATTTGGCAAAATTCCCATGATCCCAATTCTGTGCCCTGACTCCAATTTCTGTGGCTGTTTCCAATCAACCAGCCAATTTCGGCCCATTCCAACACCGTAGTGACAAATGACGAAATTGCCCGTGGTGCGATTTTTCTTTGTTTATTTTCTGTCCAACACTTCTTCAACCTGACATAATTAATACGAAAATTAATTATTCGGAGGCCTAAATGAAGGAATTTGGCCAAAATCCCGTAATCCCGGTGCTGTGCCCCGACTCCAATTTCTCGAGCCGCTTCCAATCAACCTGCTGAATTTCGGCCCATTCCGACACCGTCGCGACAAATGAAGAAATTGTCCCTGGTGCAATTTTGCGTTGTTAATTTTTTGTCCAACAAATCTTCAACCTGACATAATTAATACGAAAATTAATTATTTGGAGGCCTAAACGAAGGAATTTGGCTAAAATCCCATGATCCTGGGTTCGTGCCTCGAGTCCAATTTTTGGGGCCGTTTCCAATCGACCTTCCAAATTTCGGGCCATTCCGACACCGTCGCGAAAAAGGACGGAATGGCCCTTGGTGCGATTTTTCTTTGTTAATTTTTTTTCCAACACTTCTTCAATCTGACATAATTAATATGGAAGTTAATTATTCGGTGGCCTAAACGAAGGAATTTGGCTGAAATCCTGCAATCCCAGTGCTGTGCCCCGACTCCAATTTCTCAAGCCATTTTGTAATCAACCTACCAAATTTCGGTCCATTCCGACACTGTCGCAACAAATGACGAAATTGTCCCTTGTGCGGTTTTGCGTTGCTAATTTTCTGTCCAACAAATCTTCAACCTAACATAATTAATACGAAAATTAATTATATGGAGGCCTAAACGAAGGAATTTGGCTAAAAACTCGTGATCTCCGGTTTGTGCCACGAGTCCAATTTCTGGGGCCGTTTCCAATCAACCTGCCAAATTTCGTCCCACTCTGACACCGTCACAACAAATGACGAAATTGCCCCTGGTGCGATTTTTCTTTGTTAATTTTCTGTCCAACAGTTCTTCAGCCTCACATAATTAATACAGAAATTAGTTATTCGGAGGCCTAAACGAAGGAATTTGGCTAAAATCCAGTGATCCCGGGTCTGTGCCCCGAGTCCAATTTCTGGGGCCGTTTCTAAACAACCTGCCAAATTTTGGCCCATTTCGACACCGTCTCGACAAATGATGAAATTGCCCCTGATTCAATTTTTCTTTGTTAATTTTCTATCCAACACTTCTTCAAGCTGACATAATTAATAGGGAAATCAATTATTCGGAGGCCTAAGCGAAGGAATTTGGCTAAAATCCCGTGTTTTCAGGTCTATGCCCCGACTCCAATTTCTGGGGCCGTTTCCAATCAACTTGCCAAATCCCGGCCCATTCCGACACCGTCGTGAGAAATGAATAAATTACCCCTGGTGCGATTTTTCGTTGTTTATTTTCCGTCCAAACATCTTCAACCTGACATAATAAATACAAAAATTAATTATTCGAAGGCCTAAACGAAGGAATTTGGCTAAATCTCGTGATCACGGGTCTGTGCCTCGAGTCCAATTTCTAGGAACGTTTCCAATCAACCTACCAAATTTCGGCCAATTCCGACACCGTCGAGACAAATGACGAAATTTCCCCTGGTGCAGTTTTTCTTTGCTGATTTTCTGTCCAACACTTCTTCAAGCCGACATAATTAATACGGAAATTAATTATTCGGAGGCCTAAATGAAGGAATTTGGCTAAAATCTCGTGAACTTGGGTCTGTGCCCCGACTCAAACTTCTCGGGCCGTTTCCAATCAAACTACCAAATTTAGGTCCATTCCGACACTGTCGCGACAAATGACGAAATTACCCCTGGTGCGGTTTTTCTTTGTTAATTTTCTATCCAACACTTCTTCGACCTTACATACTTAATACGAAAATTAATTATTCGGAGGCCTAAACGAAGGAATTTGGCTAAAATCTCGTGATCCCGGATCTAAGCCCAGAGTCAAATTTCTGGGGACGTTTCCAATCAACTTGCCAAGTTTCAGCCCATTCCGACATCGTCACGACAAATGACGAAATTACCCCCGGTACGGTTTTTTTTGTTAATTTTTTGTCCAACACTTCTTCAGCCTGACATAATTAATACGAAAATTAATTATCCGGAGGCCTAAATGAAGGAATTCGGCTAAAATCCCATGACCCTGGGTCTGTGCCCTGAGTCCAATTTCTGGGGCCGTTTCCAATCAACCTGCCAAATTTTGGTCCATTCCCACACCGTCGCGACGAATGACGAAATTGCCCCTGGAGCGATTTTGCGTTGTTAATTTTCTGTCCAACATATCGTCAACCTGAAATAATTAATACTGAAATTAACTATTCGGTAGCCTAAACAAAGGAATTTCACTAAAATCCCTTGATCTCGGTTCTATGCCCCGACTCCAATTTCTGGGGTCATTTCCAAACAACCTGCCAAATTTCGGCCCATTCCGACACCGTTGCGCCAAATGACAAAATTGCCCCTGGTGCTATTTTTCTTTGTTGATTTTCTGTCCAACACATCTTCAACCTGACATAATTAATACGGAAATTAATTATTCGGAGGCCTAAACGAAGGAATTTGGCTAAAATCCTGTGATCCTGGGTCTGTGCCTTGAGTCTAATTTCTGGGGCCATTTCTAATCAACCTGCCAAAATTTCGGCCCATTCAGCTGTTTTGCGTTGTTAATTTTCTGTCCAACATATCGTCAACCTGACATAATTAATACTAAAATAACTATTCGGAAGCCTAAACAAAGGAATTTGTCTAAAATCTCGTGATCCCGGGTCTATGTCCCAGGTTCAATTTCTGGGAACGTTTCCAATCAACCTGCAAGATTTCGGCCCATTCCGACACCGTCGAGACAAATGACGAAATTTCCCCTGGTGCAATTTTTCTTTGTTGATTTTCTGTCCAACACATCTTCAACCTGACATAATTAATACGGAAATTAATTATTCGGAGGCCTAAACGAAGGAATTTGGCTAAAATCCCGTGATCCCGGGTCTGTGCCTCTAGTCTAATTTCTGGGGCCGTTTCCAAACAACCTGCCAAATTTTAGCCCATTTCGACACCGTTGCGCCAAATGACGAAATTGCCCCTGGTGCGGTTTTGCATTGTTAATTTTCAATTCAACACATCTTCAACCTGACATAATTAATGCTGAAATTAATTATTCGGGGGCCTAAATGAAGGAATTTGGCTAAAATCCCGTGGTCTCGGGTCTGTGCCCCGACTCCTATTTCTCGGGCTGTTTCCAACCAACCAGCCAAATTTAGGCCCATTTCGACACCGTCACGACAAATGACGAAATTGCCCCTGGTATGGTTTTTCTTTGTTAATTTTCTGTCCAACACTTCTTCAACCTTACATACTTAATACGAAAATTAATTATTCGGAGGCCTAAACGAAGGAATTTGGGTAAAATCTAGCAATCCCAGGTCTGAGCCCAGAGTCCAATTTCTGGGGCCGTTCCCAATCAACCTGCCAAGTTTCAGCCCATTTCGACACCGTCACGACAAATGAGGAAATTGCCCCTGGTGCAATTTTTTTGTTAATTTTCTATCCAACACTTCTTCATCCTGACACAATTAATACGAAAATTAATTATTCGGAGGCCTAAACGAAGGAATTAGGCAAAAATCCCGTGACCCCGGGTCTGTGCCCCAGTCCAATTTCTGGGACCGTTTCCAATCAACCTGCCAAATTTCGGCCCATTCTGACACCGTCGCGACAAATGACGAAATTACACCTAGTGCGGTTTTGCGTTGTTAATTTTCTGTCCAACACACCTTCAAACTTACACAATTAATATGGAAATTAATTATTCGGAGGCCTAAACGAAGGAATCTGGCTAAAATCTCGTGATCTTGGGTTTTTTTGCCCCGAGTCCAATTTCTATGGCCGTTTCCAATCAACTTGCCAAATTTCGGTCCATTCCGACCCCGTCGCGACAAATGACGAAATTGTCCCGGGGGCGATTTTTTTTGTTAATTTTCAACCTGACATAATTATTACGACAATAAATTATTCGGGGGCCTAAACAAAGGAATTTGGCTAAAATCCCGTGATCCCGGGTCTGTGCCCCGACTCCAATTTCTGGGGCCATTTCCAATCAACCTACCAAATTTCGGTCCATTCCGACTCTCTCGCGACAAATGAAGAAACTGCCCCAGGTGCGATTTTTCTTCCTTAATTTTATGTCCAACACATCTTCAACCTAACATAATTAATACGAAAATTAATTATTAGTAGGCGTAAATGAAGGAATTAGGCTAAAATCCCGTGATCCCGTGTCTGTACCCCTACTCTAATTTATGGGGTCGTTTCCAATCAACCTGCCAAATTTCTGCCCATTTCGACACAGTCGCGACAAATGACGAAATTGTTCCTGGTGCGGTTTTGCGTTGTTAATTTTTAGTCCAACACATCTTCAACCTGACACAATTAATACGAAAATTAATTGTTCGGAGGCCTAAATGCCGAAAATTTGGTTAAAATCTCGTGATCCTAGGTCTGTGCCCCGAGTCCAATTTCTAGGGCCGTTTCCAATCAACCTGCCAAATTTTGGTCCATTCTGACACGGTCGTGACAAATGATGATATTGCCGCTAGTGCGGTTTTACGTTGTTAATTTTCTATCCAACACATCTTCGAGCTGACACAATTATTACTGAAATTAATTATTCGGAGGCCTAAACGAAGGAATTTGGCTAAAATTTCTTGATCCCGGGTCTATGCCCTGAGTCCAATTTCTGTGGCCGTTTCCAATCAACCTGCCAGATTTCGGCCCATTCCGACACCGTCGCGACAAATGACGAAATTGC
>NW_019231387.1:24940-57022 GCF_002742605.1 Olea europaea var. sylvestris
TGGTTTTTCTTCGTTAATTTTCTGTCCGACACTTATTCAGCCTGACATAATTGATACGAAAATTAGTTATTCGGGGGCCTAAACGAAGGAATTTGGCTAAAATCCCGTGATCCCGAGTTTGTGCCCCGAGTCCAAATTCTCGGGCCGTTTCCAAACAACCTACCAAAATTTGGCCCATTCCGATGCCGTCGTGACAAATGACGAAATTGCCCCTGGTGTGTTTTTTCTTTGTTAATCTTCTATCTAGCACTTCTTCAACCTGACATAATTAATATAGAAATTAATTATTCGGAGGCCTAAACGAAGAAATTTGGCTAAAATCTCGTGATCTCGGGTCTGTGCCTAGAGTCCAATTTCTGGGAACGTTTCCGATCAACCTGCCAAATTTCGGCCCATTCCGACGCCGTCGAAACAAATGACGAAATTTCCCCTGGTAGGGTTTTTCTTTGTTGATTTTCTGTTCAACACTTCTTCAAGCTGACATAATTAATACAAAAATTGATTATTCGGAGGCCTAAACGAATGAATTTGGCTAAAATCCCGTGATCCCGGGTTTGTGCCCCGAGTCCAATTTCTGGGTCCGTTTCCAATCAACCTGCCAAATTTCAGCCCATTCCGACACCGTCGTGACAAATGACGAAATTACCCCTGGTGCGATTTTGCATTGTTAATTTTCTGTCCAACACATCTTCAACCTGACATAATTCATATGAAAATTAATTTTTGGAGTCCTAAACGAACGAATTTGGCTAAAATCTCGTGATCCCGGGTCTGTGCCTTGAGTTCAATTTTTGGGAACATTTCCAACAACATGCCAAATTTCGGCCCATCCCGACACCGTCGAAATAAATGACGAAATTTCCCCTGGTAGGGTTTTTCTTTGTTGATTTTCTGTCCAACACTTCTTTAAGCTGACATAATTAATACGAAAATTAATTATTCGGATGCCTAAACGAAGGAATTTGGCTAAAATCCCGTGATCCCGGTCTATGCCCCAAGTCCAATTTCTGGGGCCTTTTCCAATCAACCTGCCAAATTTGGGTCCATTTCGACACCGTCGCGACAAATGACGAAATTGCCATAGGTACAGTTTTACGTTGTTAATTTTTCGTCCAACACATCTTCAACCTGACATAATTAATACTGAAATTAATGATTCGGAGGCCTAAACGAAGGAATTTGACTAAAATCTCATGATCCCGAGTCTGTGACCCGACTCCAATTCTGGGGCCGTTTCCAATCAACCTACCAAATTTTGGCCCATTTCGGCACCGTCGCTACAAATGACGAAATTGCCCCTAGTACGGTTTTTCTTTGTTAATTTTCTGCCCAACACTTCTTCCGCCGGACATAATTAATTCAGAAATTAGTTATTCGGAGGCCTAAACGAAGGAATTTGGCTAAAATTTCATGATCCTGGGTCTATGCCCCGTGTCCAATTTCTGGGGCTGTTTCCAAACAACTTGCCAAATTTCGGCCCATTCCGACACCGTCGAAAAAAATGACGAAATTGCCGCTGGTGCGGTTTTTCTTTGTTAATATTTTGTCCAACACATCTTTAACCTGACATAATTATTACGGAAATTAATTATTTAGGGGCCTAAACGAAGGAATTTGGCAAAATCCAGTGATCCCGGGTCTGTGCCTCGACTCCAATTTCTAGGGCCGTTTCCAATCAACCTACCAGATTTCGGCCCATTCCGGCATCGTCACGACAAATGACAAAATTGCCTCTGGTGCAATTTTTCTTTGTTAATTTTCTATCCAACACTTATTCAGCCTGACATAATTGATAGGGAAATTAGTTATTCGAAGGCCAAAACGAAGGAATTTGGCTAAAATCCCGTGATCCCGAGTCTGTGCCCCGACTCCATTTTCTGGGTCCGTTTCCAATCAACCTACCAAATTTGGGCCCATTCCGACACCGTCGCGACAAATGACGAAATTGCCCCTGGTGCGGTTTTTCTTTGTTAATTTTCTATCCAACACTTATTCAGCCTGACATAATTGATAGGGAAATTAGTTATTCGAAGGCCAAAACGAAGGAATTTGGCTAAAATCTCTGACAGAATTAATACGAAAATTAATTATTCGGAGGCCTAAACGAAGGAAATTGGCTAAAATCCCGTGATCCCGGGTTTGTACCTCGACTCCAATTTCTGGGGTCGTTTCCAATCAACCTGCTAAATTTCGGCCCATTCTGACACCGTCGCGACAAATGACGAAATTGCCCCTGGTGCGGTTTTTCTTTGTTAATTTTCTGTCCAACAATTCTTCAGCCGGACATAATTAATACGAAAATCAGTTATTCGAAGGCCTAAACGAATGAATTTGGCTAAAATCATCTTGGGTCGGTGCCCCGAGTCAAAATTCTGGGGCCGTTTCCAAATAACCTACCAAATTTTGGCCAATTCCGACGTCGTTGCGACAAGTGACGAAATTGCCCCTGGTGTGATTTTTCTTTGTTAATTTTTTGCCCGACACATCTTCAACCCGACATAATTAATACGGAAATTAATTATTTAGGGGCCTAAATGAAGGAATTTGGCAAAAATCCCGTGATCCCAGGTCTGTGTCCCGACTCCAATTTCTCGGGCCGTTTCCCATCAACCTGCCAAATTCCGGCCCATTCCGACACTGTCGCGACAAATGCTGAAATTGCCCTTGGTGCGGTTTTACGTTGTTAATTTTCTGTTTAACACATCTTCAACCTGACATAATTCATATGAAAATTAATTATTCGGAGGCCTAAACGAAGGAATTTGGCTAAAATCTTGTGATCCCGAGTCTGTGCCCAGAGTCCAATTTCTGGGAACGTTTCCAATCAACCTACCAAATTTCGGCCCATTCCGACACCGTCGAAACAAATGACGAAATTTCCCCTGGCAGGGTTTTTCTTTGTTGATTTTCTGTCCAACACTTCTTCAAGCTGACATAATTAATACGGAAACTAATTATTCGGAGGCCTAAACGAAGGAATTTGGCTAAAATCCCGTGATCCCGGGTCTATGCCCCGAGTCCAATTTCTGGGTTCGTTTCAAATCAACCTGCCAAATTCCAACCAATTCCGACACCGTCGCGACAAATGACAAAATTGCCCTTGGTGCGGTTTTGCGTTGTTAATTTTCTGTCCAACACATCTTCAACCTGACATAATTCATATGAAAATTAGTTATTCGGAGGCCTAAGCGAAGGATCTTGGCTAGAATCTCGTGATCTCGGGTCTGTGCCCCAAGCCCAATTTTCGGGAACGTTTCCAATCAACCTGCCAAATTTCGGCCCATTCCAACACCGTCGAAACAATGACGAAATTTCACCTGGTATGGTTTTTCTTTGTTGATTTTCTGTCCAACACTTCTTCAAGCTGACATAATTAATACGAAAATTAATTATTCGGAGGCCTAAACGAAGGAATTTGGCTAAAATTCCATGATCCCGGGTCTGTGCCCCGAGTCCAATTTCTAGGTCCGTTTCAAATCGACCTGCCAAATTTCGACCCATTCCGACACTTTGCGACAAATGACGAAATTGCCCCTGGTGCGGTTTTGCGTTGTTAATTTTCTGTCCAACACATCTTCAACCTGACATAATTCATATGAAAATTAATTATTCGGAGGCCTAACTGAAGGAACTTGGCTAAAATCTCGTGATCTCGGGTCTGTGCCCCGAGCCCAATTTCTGGGAACGTTTCCAATCAACCTGCCAAATTTCGGCCCATTCTGACACCATGGAAACAATGACGAAATTTCCCCTGGTAGGGTTTTTCTTTGTTGATTTTCTGTCCAACACTTCTTCAAGCTGACATAATTAATACGAAAATTAATTATTCGGAGGCCTAAACGAAGGAATTTGGCTAAAATCCCGTGATCTCGGGTTTGTGCCCCGAGTCCAATTTCTGGGGCCATTTCCAATCAACCTGCCAAATTTGGGCCCATTCCGACACCGTCGCGACAAATGACGAAATTGCCACAGGTGCGGTTTTGCGTTGTTAATTTTCCGTCCAACATATCTTCAACCTGACATAATTAATATTGAAATTAATAATTCGGAGGCCTAAAAGAAGGAATTTGACTAAAATCTCGTGATCCCGGGTTTGTGCCTCGAGTGCAATTTCTCGGGCCGTTTCCAATCAACTTGCTAAATTTCGGCCCATTCCGACACCGTCGCGTCAAATGATGAAATTACCCCTGGTTTGGTTTTTTTGTTAATTTTTTGTCCAACACTTCTTCAGCCTAACACAATTAATAGGAAATTAATTATTCGGACGCCTAAACGAAGGAATTTGGCTAAAATCCCGTGATCCTGGATCTCTGCCTCGAGTCCAATTTTTGTGGCCGTTTCCATATGACCTGTCAAATTTCGAGCCATTCTGACACCATCGCGACAAATGATGAAATTGCCCCTGGTACGATTTTTCTTTGTTAATTTTCTGTCCAACAAATTTTCAACCTGACATAATTAATACGAAAATTAATTATTCGGAGGCCTGAACGAAGGAATTTGGCTAAAATCTCCTGCTCCCGGGTCCTTGCCCTGAGTCTGATTTCTGGGGCCGTTTCCAATCAACCTACCAAATTTAGGCCCATTCCGACACCGTCGCGACAAATGACAAAATTGCCACGGGTGCGATTTTGCGTTGTTAATTTTCCGTCCCACACATCCTCAACCTGACATAATTAATACAGAAATTAATGATTCGGAGGCCTAAACGAAGGAATTTGACTAAAATCTCATGATCCCGGGTCTATGACCCGACACCAATTTCTGGGGTCGTTTCCAATCAACCTGCTAAATTTCTACCCATTTCGACACCGTCGCGACAAATGACGAAATTGCCCGTGATACGATTTTTCTTTGTTAATTTTCTGTCCAACAATTCTTCAGCCGGACATAATTAATACAAAAATCAGTTATTCGGAGGCCTAAACGAAAGAATTTGTGTAAAATCCCATGATCCCAGGTCGGCGCCCCGAGTCCAATTTCTGGGGATGTTTCCAAACAACCTGTTAACTTTCGGCCCATTTCGACACCGTCTCAAAAAATGACGAAATTGCCCCTGGTGCGATTTTTCTTTGTTAATTTTTTGTCCAACACATCTTCAACCTGACATAATTAATACGTAAATTAATTATTTAGGGGCCTAAACTAAGGAATTTGGCGAAAATCCCGTGATCCCAGGTCTATGTCCCGACTCCAATTTCTCGGGCTATTTCCAATCAACCTGCCAAATTTAGGCCCATTCTAACACCGTCGCGATAAATGACGAAATTGCCCCTGGTGCATTTTTCTTTGTTAATTTTCTGTCCAATACATCTTCAGCCAGACATAATTAATACGAAAATTACTTATTCGGAGGCCTAAACGAAAGAATTTGGCTAAAATCCCGTGGTCCCGGGTCTGTGCCTCGACCCCAATTTCTGGGGCCGTTTCCAATCAACCTGCCAAATTTCGGCACATTCCGACATCATCGCGACAAATGAGGAAATTGCCCCTGGTGCGATTTTTATTTGTTAATTTTCTGTCCAACACTTATTCAGCCTGACATAATTGATACGGAAGTTAGTTATTCGGAGGCCTAAACGAAGAAATTTGGCTAAAATCCCGTGATCCCTGGTTTGTGCCCCGAGTCCAAATTCTGAGGCCGTTTCCAAACAACCTGCCAAATTTCAGCCCATTTTGACGCCGTCGCGACAAATGAGGAAATTGCCCCTGGTGTGTTTTTTCTTTGTTAATTTTCTGTCCAACACTTCTTCAACCTGACATAATAATGCGAAAATTAATTATTCGGAGGCCTAAACGAAAGAATTTGGCTAAAATCCCGTGATCCCAGGTCGGCGCCCCGAGTCCAATTTCTGGGGCTGTTTCCAAACAACCTGTTAAATTTCGGCCCATTCCGACACCGTCTCAAAAAATGACGAAATTGCCCCTGGTGCGATTTTTCTTTGTTAACTTTTTGTCCAACACATCTTCAACCTGACATAATTAATACGAAAATTAATTATTTAGGGGCCTAAATGAAGGAATTTGGCAAAAATCTCGTGATCCCGGGTCTGTGCCCCGAGTACAATTTCTGGGAACGTTTCCAATCAACCTTCCAAATTTCGGGCCATTCTGACACTGTCGAAACAAATGACGAAATTTCCCCTGGTAGGATTTTTCTTTGTTGATTTTCTGTCCAACACTTTTTCAAGCTGACATAATTAATACGGAAATTAATTATTCGGCGGCCTAAACGAAGGAATTTGAGTAAAATCCCCTGATCTCGGGTCTATACCCCGAGTCCAATTTCTGGGTCCGTTTCCAATCAACCTGCCAAATTTCGGCCCATTCCGACACCGTCGTGACAAATGATGAAATTGCCCCTGGTGCGATTTTGCGTTGTTAATTTTCTGTCCAACACATCTTCAACCTGACATAATTCATATGAAAATTAATTATTCGGAGTCCTAAACGAAGGAATTTGGTCGTGATCGTGGGTCTGTGCCCCGAGTCCAATTTTTGGGAACGTTTCCAATCAACCTGCCAAATTTCGGCCCATTCCGACACTGTCGAAACAAATGACGAAATTTCCCCTAGTAGGGTTTTTCTTTGTTGATTTTCTGTCCAACACTTCTTCAAGCTGACATAATTAATACGGAAATTAATTATTCGGAGGCCTAAATGACGGAATTTGGCTAAAATCCCGTGATCCCGAGTCTGTGCCCCGAGTCCAAATTTTGGGGCCGTTTCCAATCAACTTGCCAAATTTGGGCCCATTCCCACACCGTAGCGACAAATGACGAAATTACCACAGGTGCGGTTTTGCGTTGTTAATTTTCCGTCTAACACATCTTCAACCTGACATAATTAATACTGAAATTAATGATTCGGAGGCCTGAACAAAGGAATTTGACTAAAATCTCGTGATCCCGGGTCTATGCCCCGAGTGCAATTTCTGGGGCCGTTTCCAATCAACCTGCCAAATTTCGGCCCATTCCGACACCATCACGACAAATGACAAAATTGCCCTTGGTTTATTTTTTTTTGTTAATTTTCTATCCAACACTTCTTCAGCCTAACACAATTAATACGAAAATTAATTATTCGCTGGCCTAAACGAAGGAATTTGGCTAAAATCTCGTGATTCCGGGTGTCTGCCTCGAGTCCAATTTTTGGGGCCGTTTCCAATCAACCTGCCAAATTTCGGCCCATCCCGACACCCTCGCAACAAATGACGAAATTGCCCTGGGTGCGGTTTTGCGTTGCTAATTTTCTGTCCAAGACATCTTCAACCTGACATAATTAATACGAAAATTAATTATTCGGAGGTCTAAATGAAGGAATTTGGCTAAAATCCCGTGATCACGGGTCTGTGCCCCGACTCCAATTTTTGGGGCCGTTTCCAATCAACCTACCAAAATTCGGTCCATTCCGACACCGTCGCGACCAATGACGAATTGCCCCTAGTGCAGTTTTTCTTTGTTAATTTTCTGTCCAACACATCTTCAACCTGTCATAATTAATACGAAATTTAATTATTCGGAGGCCTAAACGAAGGAATTTGGCTAAAATCCCTTGATCTCGATTTTGTGCCCCGACTCCAATTTCTAGGGCCGTTTCCAAACAACCTGCCAAATTTCGACCCATTCCGACACCGTCGCGACAAATGACAAAATTGCCCTGGTGCGTTTTTCTTTGTTAATTTTCTGTCCAACACATATTCAACCTGACATAATTAATATGAAATTAATTATTCGGAGGCCTAAACGAAAGAATTTGGCTAAAATCTCGTGATCCCGGGTATGTGCCTCGACTCCAATTTTTGGGCCCGTTTCCAATCAACCTGCCAAATTTTGGCCCCATTCCAACACCGTCATGACAAATGAGGAAATTGCGCCTGCTGTGGTTTTTCTTTATTAATTTTCTGTCCAACACTTATTCAGCCTGACATAATTGATTCGAAAATTAGTTATTCAGAGGCCTAAACGAAGGAATTTGGCTAAAATCCCGTGATCCCGGGTCTGTGCCCCGAGTCCAAATTCTGGGGCCATTTTCAAACAACCTGCCAAATTTTGGCCCATTTTGACGCCATCGCGACAAATGACGAAATTACCCCTGGTGTGGTTTTTCATTGTTCATTTTCTATCCACCACTTCTTTAACGTGACATAATTAATACGAAAATTAATTATTCAGAGGCCCAAACGAAAGAATTTGGCTAAAATCTCGTGATCTCGGGTCTATATCGCGAGTCCAATTTCTAGGGCCGTTTCCAATCAAGCTGCCAAATTTCGGCCCATTCTGACACCGTCAAGACAAATGATGAAATTTCCCCTGGTGCGATTTTTTTTGTTGATTTTCTGTCCAACGTTTTTTCAAGCCGACACAATTAATACATAAATTAATTATTCGGAGGCCTAAACGAAGGAATTTGGCTAAAATCCCTTGATCTTGGGTCTATGCCCCGACTCCAATTTTTGGGGCCGTTTCCAATCAACCTGCCAATTTTCGGTCCATTCCGACACCGTCGCGACTAATGACGAAATTACCCCTGGTGCGGTTTTGTATTGTTAATTTTCTGTCCAACACTTCTTCAACCTAACATAATTAATACGAAAATTAATTATTTGTAGGCCTAAAAGAAGGAATTTGGCTAAAATCCCTTGATCCCGGGTCTGTGCCCCGAGTCCAATTTCTGGGGTCGTTTCCAATTAACCTGTCAAATTTCGTCCGATTCCGACACCGTCGCGACAAACAACAATATTGCCCCCGGTGCAGTTTTTCTTTGTTAATTTTCTGTCCAACACATCTTCAACCTGACATAATTAATACGGATATTAATTATTCGTGGGCCTAAACGAAGGAATTTGGCTAAAATCCCATGATCCCGGATCTGTGCCCCGACTCCGATTTCTCGAGCTGTTTCCAATCAAACTGCCAAATTTCGTCCCACTCCGACACCATCGCGACAAATGATGAAATTGTCCCCGGTGCGATTTTTCTTTGTTACTTTTCTGTCCAACACATCGTCAACCTGACAGAATTAATACGGAAATTAATTATTCGGAGGCCAAAACGAAGGAATTTGACTAATATCCCTTGATCCCGGGTCTGTGCCCCGAGTCCAATTTCTGGGGTCGTTTCCAATTAACCTGTCAAATTTCGTCCGATTCCGACACCGTCGTGACAAACAACAATATTGCCCCCGGTGCAGTTTTTCTTTGTTAATTTTCTGTCCAACACATCTTCAACCTGACATAATTAATACGGATATTAATTATTCGTGGGCCTAAACGAAGGAATTTGGCTAAAATCCCATGATCCTGGGTGTGTACCCCGGCTCCAATTTCTGGGGCCGTTTCCAATCAACCTACCAAATTTCGGCCCATTTCGACACCGTCGCGCCAAATGACGAAATTGTATCTAGTGCGATTTTGCATTGTTAATTTTTCTGTCCAACACATCTTCAACCTGACATAATTAATACGGAAATTAATTATTTGGAGGCCTAAACGAAGGAATTTGGCTAAAATCTCGTGATCCCGAGTCTGTGCCCAGATTCCAATTTCTGGTGCCGTTTCCAATCAACCTGCTAAGTTTCAGCCCATTCCGACACGGTCGCGACAAATGATGATATTGCTCCGGGTGCAATTTTTTTGTTAATTTTCTGTCCAACACTTCTTCAGCCCGACATAATTAATACGGAAATTAATTATTCGGAGGCCTAAACGAAGGAATTTGGCTAAAATCCTGTGATCCCGGGTTTGTGCCCCGAGTCCATTTTCTGTGGCCTTTTCCAATCAACCTGCCAAATTTCGGCACACTTCGACACCGTCGTGACAAATGACGAAATTACCCCTGGTGCAGTTTTTCTTTGTTAATTTTACGTCCAGTACTTCTTCAACCTGACATATTTAATACGGAAATTAATTATTCGGAGGTCTAAACGAAGGAATTCGGCTAAAATCCCGTGATCCCGAGTCTGTGCCCCGACTCCAATTTCTGGGGCCATTTTCGATCAACCTGCCGAATTTCGACCAATTTCGACATCGTCGTGACAAATGACGAAATTGGCCCTGGTGCGGCTTTTCTTTGTCAATTTCCTATCCAACACATCTTCAACCTGACATAATTAATAAGGAAATTAATTATTCAGAGGTCTAAACAAAGGAATTTGGCTAAAATTCCATGATCCCGGGTCTATGCCCCAAGTCTAATTTCTCGGGCCGTTTCCAATCAACCTGCCAAATTTCGGCCCATTCCGATACTGCCGCGACAAATGACGAAATTGCCCCTGGTGCAATTTTTCTTTTTAAATTTTCTGTTAAACTCTTCTTCAACCTGACATAATTAATACGAAAATTAATTATTTGGAGGCCTAAACGAAGGAATTTGGCTAAAATCCCGTGATCCCGGCCTGTGCCCCGACTCCAATTTCTTCGGCCGTTTCCAATCGACTTGCCAAATTTCGGCCCATTCCAACATCGTCGCAACAAATGACGAAATTACCCCTGGTACGGCTTTTCTTTGTTAATTTTCTGTCCTACACATCCTCAACCTGACACAATTAGTACGGAAATTAGTTATTCGGAGGCCTAAACGAAGAAATTTTGCTAAAATCCCATGGTCCCGGGTCTGTGCCCCGAGTTCAATTTCTCGGGCCATTTCAATTGAACTTGCCAGTTTTCTGCACATTACGACACTGTCGCGACAAATGACGAAATTTCCCCTGGTACTGTTTTTCTTTGTTAGTTTTCTTTCCAGCACATCTTCTTCCTGACATAATTAATATAGAAATTAATTATTCGGAGGCCTAAACGAAGGAATTTGGCTAAAATCCCGAGATCTTGAGACTTTTCCCCGACTCCAATTTCTGGGGCCGTATCCAATCAACCTGCCAAATTTCGGCCAATTTCGACGTCGTCGCGAAAAATGACGGAATTGCCCCTGGTGCGATTTTTCTTTGTTAATTTTCTGTCTAGTACATCTTCAACCTGACATAATTAATACGAAAATTAATTATTCGGAGGCCGAAACGAAGGAATTTGGCTAAAATCCCATGATCCTGGGTCTGTGGCCCGAGTCCAATTTCTTGGGCCGTTACCAATCAACCTGCCAAATTTCAGCCCATTCTGACACTGTCGTGACAAATGACTAAATTGCCCCTGGTGTGGTTTTTCTTGTTTAATTTTATGTCCTATAGTTCTTCAACCTGACATAATTAATACAGAAATTAATTATTCGGAGGGCTAAACGAAGGAATTTAGCTAAAATCCCGTGATCCCAGGTCTGTGCCCCGAGTCCAATTTCTTGGGCCGTTTCCAATCAACCTGCCAAATTTCTGCCCATTCCAACACCTTGCGACAAATGACGAAATTGCCCCTGGTCCGGGTTTTCTATTTTAATTTTCTATCCAACACTTCTTCAACCTGATATAATTAATGCGAAAATTAATTATTTGGAGGTCTAACCAAAAGAATTTGGCAAAAATCCCGTGATCCAGGGTCTGTGCCCCGACTCCAATTTCTGGGACCGTTTCCAATCAACCTGCCAAATTTTGGCACACTTCGACACTGTCGCGACAAATTACGAAATTGCCCCTGGTGCGGTTTTCCTTTGTTAATTTTACATCCAACACTTCCTCAACCTGAAATATTTAATACGGAAATTAATTATTCGGAGGTGTAAACGAAGGAATTCAGCTAAAATCCCGTGATCCTGGGTCTGTGCCACGACTCCAATTTCTGGGGCCGTTTCCAATCAACCTGTCTAATTTCAGCCCATTCCGACACCGTCGCGACAAATGACGAAATTGGCCCTGGTGCGGCTTTTCTTTTTTAATTTCCTGTCCAACACAACTTCAACCTGACATAATTAATAAGAAAATTAATTATTTAGAGGTCTAAACAAAAAAATTTGGCTAAAATCCCGTGATCTTGGGTCTGTGCCCCGAGTCTAATTTCTCGAGCCGTTTCCAATCAACCTGCTAAATTTCGGCCCATTCCGATACCGCCGCGACAAATGACGAAATTGCCCCTGGTGCGATTTTTCTTTTTTAATTTTCTGTAAACACTTCTTCGACCTGACATAATTAATACAAAAATTAATTATTCGGAGGTGCAAACGAAGGAATTTGGCTAAAATCCCGTGATCCTGGGCCTGTGCCCCGACTCTAATTTCTCGGGCCGTTTCCAATCAACCTGCCAAATTTCGGCCCATTCCGATACCGTCGTGACAAATGACAAAATTACCCTTGGTATGACTTTTCTTTGTTAATTTTCTATCCTACACATCTTCAACCTGACACAATTAGTACTTAAATTAGTTATTCGGAGGCCTCAACGAAGAAATTTGGCTAAATCCCATGATCCAATGTCTGTGCCCCGAGTTCAATTTCTCGGGCTATTTCAATTCAACCTGCCAATTTTCGGCACATTACGACACTGTCACGACAAATGACGAAATTGCCCCTGATGCTGTTTTTCTTTCTTAGTTTTCTGTCCAGCACATCTTCTACCTGACATAATTAATACGAAAATTAATTATTCAAAGGCCTAAACGAAGGAACTTGGCTAAAATCCCGAGATCTCGAGACTTTGCCCCGACTCCAATTTCTGGGGCCGTATCCAATCAACCTGCCAAATTTCGGCCCATTTCGACGTCGTCGCGACAAATTACGGAATTGCCCCTGGTGCGATTTTTCTTTGTTAATTTTTTGTCCAGTACATCTTCAACTTGACATAATTAATACGGAAATTAATTATTCGGAGGCTGAAACGAAGGAATTTAGCTAAAATCCCATGATCCCGGGTTTGTGCCTCGAGTCCAATTTCTTGGGCTGTTACCAGTCGACTTGCCAAATTTCGGCCCATTCCGACACCATCGTGACAAATGACGAAATTGCCCTTGGTGGGGGGTTTTTCTTTGTTAATTTTCTATCCAACACTTCTTCAGCCCGACATAATTAATACGAAAATTAATTATTCGAAGGCCTAAACAAAGGAATTTGGCTAAAATCTTGTGGTCCCGGGTCTATACCACGACTCCAATTTCTGGGGCCGTTTCCAAACAACATGCCAAATTTCGATCCATTCTGACACTGTCGCGACAAATGACAAAATTGCCCCTGGTGCGATTTTTCTTTGTTAATTTTATGTCCAACACTTCTTCAACCTAACCTAATTAATACAAAAATTACTCATTCGGAAGCCTAAATGAAGGAATTTGGCTAAAATCCCGTGATCCCTGGTCTATGCCCCGACTCCAATTTCTCAGGCCGTTTCAAATCAACCTGCCAAATTTCGGCCCATTCCGACACCGTCGTGACAGATGACGAAATTGCCCTTGGTGCGGTTTTGCGTTGTTAGTCTTTTGTCCAACACATCTTCAACCTAGCATAATTAATACGGATATTAATTATTCAGAGGCCCAAATGAAAGAATTTGGCTAAAATCCCGTGATCCCGGGTCTGTGCCCCAAGTCCAATTTCTGGGGCCGTTTCCAATCAATCTGCCGAATTTCGGCCCATTCTGACACCGTCGCAACTAATGATGAAAATTGCCCCTGGTGCGATTTTGCAATGTTAATTTTCTGTCCAACGCATCTTCAACCTAACATAATTAATACGGAAATTAATTATTCGGAGGCCTAAATGAAGAAATTTGGCTAAAATCTCGTGTTCCCAGGACTGTGCCCCAAGTCCAATTTCTAGGGTCGTTTCCAATCAACCTACCAATTTTCGACTGATTTCGACAACATCGCGACAAATGTCAAAATTACCCTGGGTGCGATTTTTCTTTGTTAATTTTCTGTCCAACACATCTTCAACCTGACATAATTAATACGAAAATTAATTACTCGGGGGCATAAACGAAGGAATTTGGCTAAAATCCCATGATCCCGGGTCTGTGCCCCGACTCCAATTTGTCAAGTCGTTTCCAATCAACCTGCCCAATTTCGCCCCATTCCGACACCGTCGTGACAAATGAAGAAATTGCCCCTGGTGTGGTTTTTCTTTGTTACTTTTCTGGCCAAAACATCTTCAAGCTGACATAATTAATACGAAAATTAATTATTCAGAGGCCTAAAGGAAGGAATTTGGGTAAAATCCCGTGATCTCGGGTCTGTGCCCCGACTCCAATTTCTGGGGCTGTTTCCAATGAACCTGCCAAATTTCGGCCGATTTCGACACCGTCGCGACAAATGACGAAATTGCCCCTGGTGCGATTTTACGTTGTTAATTTTCTGTTCAACACATCTTCAACCTGACATAATTAATACAAAAATTAATTATTCGGAGGCCTAAACGAAAGAATTTGGCAAAAATCTCATGATCCCGGATCTGTACCCGGAGTCCAATTTCTGGGACCGTTTCCAATCAACCTGCAAAATTTCGGCCCATTCCGACACCGTTGAGACAAATGACGAAATTTCCCCTGGTACGATTCTTCTTTGTTGACTTTCTGTCCAACACTTCTTCAAGCTGACATAATTAATATAGAAATTAACTATTCGGAGGCCTAAACAAAGGAATTTGGATAAAATCCCGTGATCCCGGGTCTGTGCCCCGACTCCAACTTCTGGGTCCGTTTCCAATCAACCTGCCAAAATCCGGCCCATTCCGACACCATCGCGACAAATGACGAAATTGCCCTTGGTGCGGTTTTGCGTTGTTATTTTCTGTCCAACACATCTTCAACATGATGTAATTAATACGGAAATAAATTATTCGGAGGCCTAAACGAAGGAATTTGGCTAAAATCCTGTGATCCGGGGTCTGTGCTCGGAGTCCAATTTCTGCGGGCCGTTTCCAATCAACATGCCAAATTTTGTCCGATTCCGACACTATCGCGACAAATGACGAAATAGCCCCGGGTGCGGTTTTTCTTTGTTAATTTTCTGTCCAACACATCTTCAACCTGACATAATTAAGATGGAAATTAATTATTCGTGGGCCGAAACAAAGGAATTTGGCTAAAATCCCATGATCACGAGTCTGTGGTCCGAGTCCAATTTCTCGAGCTGTTTCCAATCAACCTGCTAAATTTCAGTACATTAAGACACCATCGCGACAAATAACGAAATTGCCCCTGGTGCAATTTTTCTTTGTTAATTTTCTATCCAACACATCTTCAACCTGACATAATTAAAACGGAAATTAATTATTTAGAGGCCTAAACGAAGGAATTTAGATAAAATCCCGTGATCCCGGGTCTGTGCCACGAGTCCAATTTCTCAGGGCGTTTCCAATCAACCAGCCAAACTTCGGCCCATTCTGACACCGTCGCGAAAAATGGCGAAATTGCCCCCAGTGCGGTTTTTTGTTGTTTAATTTTCTGTCCAAAACTTCTTCAGCCTGACATAATTAATATGAAAAATAATTATTCGAAGGCCTAAACGAAGGAATTTAGTTAAAATCTCGTGATCCCAGGTCTGTGCCCCGAACCCAATTTCTCGGGGCGTTTCTAATCAACCTACCAAATTTCGGCCAATTCCGACACCGTCGCAACAAATGACGAAATTGTCCTTGGTGCGATTTTGTATTGTTAATTTTCTGTCCAACACATCTTCAAGCTGACATAATTAATACGAAAATTAATTACTGATCAAAAACATTAGTACGAAAATTAATTATTCGGAGGCCTAAACGAAGAAATTTGGCTAAAATCCCGTGATCCCAGGTCCCGACTCCAATTTTTGGGGCCATTTCAATCAACTTGCCAAATTTCGGCCCATTCCAACACCGTAGCGACATATGACGAAATTGCCCCTGGTGCGATTTTGCGTTGTTATTTTTCTGTCTAACACAACTTCAACATGACATAATTAATACGAAAATTAATTATTCGGAGGCCTAAACGAAGGAATTTGGCTAAAATCCCATGATCCCAGGTCTGTGCGCCGAGTCCAAATTCTAGGCTTTTTCCAATCAACCTGCCAAATTTCGGCCCATTCCGACACCGTCGCGACAAATGATGAAATTGCCCCTGGTGCAGTTTTTCTTTGTTAATTTTCTGTCCAACACATCTTCAACTTGACATAATTAATACGAAAACTAATTATTCAGGGGCCTAAACAAGGGAATTTGGCTAAAATCCCGTGATTCCGGGCCTGTGCCCTGACTCCAATTTCTCTGGCCGTTTCCAATCAACCTGCTAAACTTCGGCCCATTCCGACGCCATCGCGACAAATGACGAAACAGCCCCTAGTGCGGTTCTTCTTTGTTAGTTTTCTATCCAACACATCTTCAACCTAACATAATTAATACGAAAATTAATTATTCGGAGTCCTAAATGAAGGAATTTGGCTAAAATCCCGTGATCTTGTGTCTGTGCCTTGACTTTAATTTCTGGGGCTGTTTCCAATCAACCTGCCAAATTTCGGGTCATTCCGACTCCATCGCGACAAATGACGAAATTGCCCTTGGTGCGGTTTTTCTTTGTTAATTTTCTGTCCAACACATCTTCAACCTGACATAATTAATACGAAAATTAATTATTCGGTGGCCTAAACGAAGGAATTTAGCTAAAATCCCGTGATCCCGATTCTGTGCCCAAACTCCAATTTCTCGGGCCATTTCCAATCAGCCTGCCAAATTTCTGCCCATTCTGACACCGTAGCGACAAATGACGAAATTGCCCGTGGTGCGGTTTTTCTTTGTTAATTTTCTGTCCAACACTTCTTCAACCTGACATAATTAATACGGAAATTAATTATTCGGAGGCCTAAACGAAGTAATTTGGCTAAAATCCCGTGATCCCGGGTCTGTGCCCCGACTCCAATTTTTGGGGTCGGTTCCAATCAACCTGCCAAATTTCGGCCCATTCCGACACCGTCGTGACAAATGTCGAAATTGCCTCTAGTGCGGTTTTTCTTTTTTAATTTTATCCCAACACTTCTTCAATCTGACATAGTTAATATGAAAATTAATTATTCGGTGGCCTAAACGAAGAAATTTGGCTAAAATCCCATAATCACGATTCTGTGCCCCGACTCCAATTTCTCGGGCCGTTTCCAATCAACCTGCCAAATTTTGGCCCATTCCAACATAGTCGCGACAAATGACGAAATTGTCCCTGGTGCGATTTTCCGTTGTTAATTTTCTGTCCAACAAATCTTCAACCTGACATAATTAAAACGAAAATTAACTATTCGGAGGCCTAAACGAAGGAATTTGGCTAAAATCCCTTGATCCCGGGTCTGTGCCCCGAGTCCAATTTCAGGGGCCGTTTCCAATCAACCTGCCAAATTTCGGTCCATTCCGACACCGTCGCGACAAATGACGGAATTGCCCCTGGTGTGGTTTTTCTTTGTTAATTTTCTGTCCAACACACCTTCAACCTGACATAATTAATACGGAAATTAATTATTCGGTGACCTGAATGAAGGAATTTGGCTAAAATCCAGTGATTTCGATTCTGTGTTCCGACTCCAATTTCTCGGGCCGTTTCCAATCAACCTGCCAAATTTTGGCCCATTCCGACGCCGTCGCAACAAATGTCGAAATTGCTCATGGTGCGGTTTTTCTTTTTTAATTTTCTGTCCAACACTTCTTCTGCCTGACATAATTAATACGGAAATTAATCATTCGGAGGCCTAAACGAAGGAATTTGGCTGAAATCCTGTGATCCCGGGTCTGTGCCCCAAGTCCAATTTCTCCGGATGTTTCCAATCAACCTGCTAAATTTCAGCCCATTTCGACGCCGTCGTGACAAATGACGAAATTGTCCATTGTGCGGTTTTACGTTGTTAATTTTCTGTGCAACACATCTTCAACCTGACATAATTAATACTAAAATTAATTATTCGGAGGCCTAAACGAAGGAATTTGGCTAAAATCCCGTGATCCCAAGTCCAATTTTTGGGGTCGTTTCTAATCAACTTACCAAATTTCGGTCCATTCCGACACTGTCGCGACAAATGATGAAATTGCCCCCGGTGCGGTTTTTCTTTGTTAATTTTCTATCCAACACATCTTCAACCTGACATAATTAATACGGAAATTAATTATTCAGTGGCCTAAATGAAGGAATTTGGCTAAAATCTGGTGATCCCGGGTCTGAGCCCCGACTCCAATCTATCAGGCCATTTCCAATCAACCAGCCAAATTTCGGCCCATTCCGACACCGTCGTGACAAATGACGAAATTGCTCCTGGTGCGATTTTTCTTTGTTAATTTTCTGTCCAACACATTTTCAACCTGACAAAATTAATAGGGAAATTAATTATTCGGAGGCCTAAACCAAGGAATCAACCTGCCAAACTTCGGCCAATTCCGACACCGTCGCGACAAATGACAAAATTCCCCCTGGTGCGGTTTTGCGTTGATAATTTTCTGTCCAACACATCTTCAACATGACATAATTAACACGGAAATTAATTATTCAGAGGCCTAAACGAAGCAATTTAGTTAAAATCCCGTGATCCTAGGTCAGTGCCCCGACTCCAATTTCTGGGGCCATTTCGAATCAACATGCGAAATTTTGGCCCATTCCGACACCGTCGCGACAAATGACAAAATTGCCACTGGTGCGATTTTTCTTTGTTAATTTTCTGTCCAACACTTCTTTAGCCTGACATAATTAATAAGGAAATTAATTTTTCGGAGGCCTAAACGAATGAATTTTGCCAAAATCCTATGATCCCGAGTCTGTGCCCCGAGACCAATTTCTAGGGCCGTTTCCAATCAACCTGCGAAATTTTGGCCCATTCCGACACGGTCGTGACAAATGACGAATTGCACCTGGTACGGTTTTTCTTTCTTAATTTTCTGTCCAACACATCTTCAACCTAGCATAATTAATACGAAAATTAATTATTCGGAGGCCTAAATGAAGGAATTTGGCTAAAATCCCGAGATCTCGGGACTTTGCCCCGACTCCAATTTCTGGGGCCGTTTCCAATCAACCAGCCAAATTTTAGCCCATTCCGATATCGTCGCGACAAATGACGAAATTGCCCCTGGAGCGGTTTTTCTTTGTTAGTTTTCTGTCCAACACATCTTCAACTTGACATAGTCGATAGGGAAATTAATTATTCGGTGGCCTAGATGAAGGAATTTGGCTAAATTTCCGTGATCCTGGTTCTGTGCCCCGACGCCGATTTCTCGGGCCGTTTCCAATCAACCTGCTAAGTTTCGGCCCATTCCGACACCGTCGTGACAAATGTCGAAATTGCCCCAGGTGCGGTTTTTCTTTTTTAATTTTCTGTCCAACACTTCTTCAACCTGACATAATTAATACAAAAATTAATTATCCGGTGGCCTAGACGAAGGAATTTGGTTAAATTCCCGTGATCCCGATTCTGTGCCCTGACTCCAATTTCTCGGGCCGTTTCCAATCAACCTGGCAAATTTCGGCCCATTCCGACATCGTAGCGACAAATGACGAAATTGCCTGTGGTACGATTTTTCTTTGTTTATTTTCTGTCCAACACTTCTTCAACCTGACATAATTAATACGAAAATTAATTATTTGGAGGACTAAATGAAGGAATTTGGCTAAAATCCCGTAATCCCGGAGCTGTGCCCCGACTCCAATTTCTCGAGCCGTTTCCAATCAACCTACCGAATTTCGGCCCATTCCGACACCGTCGCGACAAATGAAGAAATTGTCCCTGGTGCAATTTTACGTTGTTAATTTTCTGTCCAACAAATCTTCAACCTGACATAATTAATACGAAAATTAATTATTCAGAGGCCTAGACGAAGGAATTTGGCCAAAGTCCCGGGGTCCCAGGTCCGTGCCTCGAGTCCAATTTCTGGGGCCGTTTCCAATCGACCTGCCAAATTTCGGTCCATTCCGACTCTGTCACGACAAATGACGAAATAGCCCCAGGTGCGATTTTTCTTCGTTAATTTTATGTCCAACACATCTTCAACCAAACATAATTAATACGGAAATTAATTATTAGTAGGCCTAAACGAAGGAATTTGGCTAAAATCCCGTGATCCCGGGTCTGTGTCCCTACTCCAATTTATGGGGCCGTTTTCAATCAACCTGCCAAATTTCGGCCCATTTCCACACCGTCGTGACAAATGACGAAATTGCTCCTGGTGCGGTTTTGCGTTGTTAATTTTCTGTCCAACACATCTTCAATCGGACACAATTAATATGGAAATTAATTTTTCGGAGGCCTAAACGACGAAATTTGTTTAAAATCTCGTGATCCTAGGTCTGTGCCCCGAGTCCAATTTTTGGGGCCGTTGCCAATCAACCTACCAAATTTCGGTCCAATCCGACACGGTCGTAACAAATGATGATATTGCCGCTAGTGCGATTTTGCGTTGTTAATTTTCTGTCCAACACATCTTCGAATTGACACAGTTATTACGGAAATTAATTATTCGGAGGCCTAAACGAAGGAATTTGGCTAAAATCTCGTGATCCTGGGTCTATGCCCCGGGTCCAATTTCTGTGGCCGTTTCCAATCAACCTGCCAAATTTCGGTCCATTCTGACACCGTCGCGACAAATGAAGAAATTGCCCCTAGTGCGATTTTTCTTTGTTAATTTTCTGTCCAACACTTCTTTAGCCTGACATAATTAGTACAGAAATTAGTTATTCGGAGGCCTAAATGAAGGAATTTGGCTAAAATCCCGTGATCCCGGGTCTGTGCCTCGAGTCCAATTTCTGGGGCCGTTTTCAAACAACCTGCCAAATTTCGGCCCATTTCGACACCGTCGCAACAAATGAGGAAATTGCCCCTGGTACGGTTTTTCTTTGGTAATTTTCTGTCCAACGCTTCTTCAGCTGGACATAATTAATACGGAAATTAGTTATTCGGAGGCCTAAACGAAGGAATTTGGCTTAAATCCCGTGATCCCGGGTCTGTGCCCTGAGTCTAATTTTTGGGGCTGTTTCCAAACAATCTGCCAAATTTTGGCCCATTCCGACATCGTCGCAAAAATGACGAAATTGCCCATGGTGCGATTTTTCTTTGTTAATTTTTTGTCCAACACATCTTCAACCTGACATAATTAATACGAAAAATAATTATTCAAGGGCCTAAACGACGAAATTCGGCAAAAATCCCGTGATCCCGGGACTGTGTCCCGACTCCAATTTCTCGGGCCGTTTCCAACCAACCTTCCAAATTTAGGCCCATTTTGACACCGTCGCGACAAATGACGAAATTGCCCCTGGTACATTTTTCTTTGTTAATTTTTTATCCAACACGTCTTCAACCTAACATAATTAATACGGAAATTAATTATTCGGAGGCCTAAATGAAAGAATTTGGCTAAAATCCCGTGATCCCGACTCTGCGCCTCGCCTCAGATTTCTAGGGCCGTTTCCAATCAACTTGTCAAGTTTTGGCCCATTTCGACACCGTCACGACAAATGATGAAATTACCCATCGTGCAGTTTTTCTTTGTTAATATTCTGTCCAACACTTATTCGGCCTGACATAATTGATACGGAAATTAGTTATTCGGGGGCCTAAACGAAGGAATTTGGCTAAAATCCCGTGATCCCGAGTCTGTGCCCCGAGTCCAAATTCTGGGGCCGTTTCCAAACAACCTGCCAAAATTCTGCTCATTCCGACGCCGTCGCGATAAATGACGAAATTGCCCCTGGTGTGTTTTTCCTTTGTTAATTTTCTGTCCAACACTTCTTCAACCTAACATAATTAATACAGAAATTAGGTATTCAGATGCCTAAACGTAGAAATTTGGCTAAAATCCCGTGATCCCGGGTCTGTGCCTCGAGTCCAATTTCTGGGAACGTTTCCAATCAACCTGCCAAATTTCGGCCCATTCCAACACCGTCGAAACAAATGATGAAATTCCCCTGGTAGGGTTTTTCTTTGTTGATTTTTTGTCCAAAACTTCTTCAAGCTGACATAATTAATACGAAAATTAATTATTCAGATGCCTAAATGAAGGAATTTGGCTAAAATCCCGTGATCCCAAGTCTATGCTCCAAGTCCAATTTCTGGGGTCGTTTCCAATCAACCTGCCAAATTTGGGCCCATTCCGACACCGTTTTTATTTATTAATTTTCTGTCCAACACATCTTCAACCAGACATAATTAATACGAAAATTAATTATTCGGAGGCCTAAACGAAAGAATTTGGCTAAAATCCTGTGATCCCAGGTCTGTGCCTCGAGTCTAATTGCTGGGACCGTTTCCAATCAACTTGCCAAATTTCGGCCCATTCCGACACCGCCGCGACAAATGTCGAAATTACCCCTGGTGCGGTTTTTCTTTGGTAATTTTCTATCCAACACTTATTCAGCCTAACATAATTGATACGAAAATCAGTCATTCGGAGGCCAAAACGAATGAATTTGGCTAAAATCCCGTGATCCTGGGTCTGTGCCCCGAGTCCAAATTCTGGGGCCGTTTCCAAACAACCTGCCAAATTTCGGCCCATTCCGACGCCGTCGCGACAAATTATGAAATTGCCCCTAGTGTGGTTTTTCTTTGTTAATTTTCTATCCAACACTTTTTCAACCTGACATAATTAATACGGAAATTAATTATTCGGTGGCCTAAACAAAGAAATTTGGCTAAAATCCTGTGATCCCGGGTCTGTGCCCCGACTCCAATTTCTGGGTCCGTTTTCAATCAACCTGCCAAATTCCGGCCCATTTCAACACCGTCGCAATAAATGACGAAATTGCCCCTAGTGCGATTTTTTTGTTAATTTTCTGTCCAACACTTCTTCAGCCTAACACAATTAATACGAAAATTTATTATTCAGAGGCCTAAACGAAGGAATTAGGTTAAAATCTCATGACCCCGGGTCTGTGCCCCGAGTTCAATTTCTCGGACCGTTTCCAATCAACCTGCTAAATTTCGGCCCATTTTGATACCGTCGTGAGAAATGACAAAATTACCCCTGGTGCGGTTTTGCGTTGTTAATTTTCTGTCCAACACATCTTCGAACTGACACAATTATTACGGAAATTAACTATTCGGAGGCCTAAACGAAGGAATTTGGTTAAAATCTCGTGATCCCAGGTCTATGCCCCGAGTCCAATTTCCGTGGCCGTTTCCAATCAACCTGCCAAATTTCGGTCCATTCCGACTCTGTCGCGACAAATGACGAAATTGCCCCAGGTGCGATTTTTCTTCTTTAATTTTATGTCCAACACATCTTCAACCTAACATAATTAATACGGAAATTAATTATCAGTAGGCCTAAACGAAGGAATTTGGCTAAAATCCCGTGATCCCGGGTCTGTGTCCCTACTCCAATTTATGGGGCCGTTTCCAATCAACCTGTCAAGTTTCGGCCCATTTCGACACCGTCGCGACAAATGACGAAATTGCTCCTGGTGCGGTTTTGCGTTGTTAATTTTCTATTCAACACATCTTCAACCTGACACAATTAATACGGAAATTAATTGTTCGAAGGCCTAAACGACGAAATTTGGTTAAAATCTCGTGATCCTGGGTCTGTGCCTCGAGTCCAGTTTCTGGGGCCGTTGCCAACAACCTGCCAAATTTCGGTCCATTCTGACACCTTCGCGACAAATGACGAAATTGCCCCTGGAGCGATTTTTCTTTGTTAGTTTTCTGTCCAACACATCTTCGAACTGACACAGTTATTACGGAAATTAATTATTCGGAGGCCTAAACGAAGGAATTTGGCTAAAATCTCGTGATCCCGGGCCTATGCCTCGAGTCCAATTTCTGTGGTCGTTTCTAATCAACCTGCCAAATTTCGGTCCATTCTGACGCCGTCGCGACAAATGACGAAATTGCCCCTAGTGCGATTTTTCTTTGTTAATTTTCTATCCAACACTTCTTTAGCCTGACATAATTAGTACGGAAATTAGTTATTCAGAGGCCTAAACGAAGGAATTTGGCTAAAATCCCGTGATCCCGGGTCTGTGCCCCGAGTCCAATTTCTGGGGCCCTTTCCAAACAACCTGACAAATTTCGACCCATTTCAACACTGTCGCGACAAATGAGGAAATTGCCCCTGGTGTGGTTTTTCTTTGGTAATTTTCTGTCCAACGCTTCTTCAGCCGAAAATAATTAATACGGGAATTAGTTATTCGGAGGCCTAAACGAAGGAATTTGGCTAAAATCCCGTGATCCCGGGTCTGTGTCCCTACTCCAATTTATGGGGCCGTTTCCAATCAACCTGCCAAATTTCGGCCCATTTCGACACCGTCGCGACAAATCACGAAATTGCTCTTGGTGCGGTTTTGCGTTGTTAATTTTCTATCCAACACATCTTCAACCTGACACAATTAATACAGAAATTAATTGTTCGAAGGCCTAAACGACGAAATTTGGTTAAAATCTCGTGATCCTGGGTCTGTGCCCCGAGTCCAGTTTCTGGGGCCGTTGCCAATCAACCTGCCAAATTTCGGTCCATTCCGACACCGTCGCGACAAATAACGAAATTGCCCCTGGAGCGGTTTTTCTTTGTTAGTTTTCTGTCCAACACATCTTCGAACTGACACAATTATTACGAAAATTAATTATTCGGAGGCCTAAACAAAGGAATTTGGCTAAAATCTCGTGATCCCGGGTCTATGCCCCGAGTCCAATTTCTGTGGCCGTTTCCAATCAACTTGCCAAATTTCGGTCCATTCTGACGCCTTCGTGACAAATGACGAAATTACCCCTAGTGTGATTTTTCTTTGTTAATTTTCTATCCAACACTTCTTTAGCCTGACATAATTAGTACGGAAATTAGTTATTCGGAGCCCTAAACGAAGGAATTTGGCTAAAATCCCGTGATCCCGGGTCTGTGCCCCGAGTCCAATTTCTGGGGCCCTTTCCAAACAACCTGACAAATTTCGGCCCATTTCGACACCGTCGCGACAAATGAGGAAATTGCCCCTGGTGTGGTTTTTCTTTGGTAATTTTCTGTCCAACGCTTCTTCTGCCGGAAATAATTAATACGGAAATTAGCTATTCGAAGGCCTAAACGAAGGAATTTGGCTTAAATCCCGTGATCCCAGGTCTGTGCCCCGAGTCTAATTTCTGGGGCTGTTTCCAAACAATCTGCCAAATTTCGGCCCATTCCGACACCGTCGCAAAAATGACGAAATTGCCCATGGTGCGGTTTTTCTTTGTTAATTTTTTGTCCAACACATCTTCAACCTGACATAATTAATACTGAAATTAATTATTCAAGGGCCTAAACGACGAAATTCGGCAAAAATCCCGTGATCCCGGAACTGTGTCCCGACTCCAATTTCTCGGGCCGTTTCCAATCAACCTTCCAAATTTAGGCCCATTTCGACACTGTCGCGACAAATGACGAAATTGCCCCTGGTACATTTTTCTTTGTTAATTTTTTATCCAACATATCTTCAACCTGACATAATTAATATAGAAATTAATTATTCGGAGGCCTAAACGAAAGAATTTGGCTAAAATCCCGTGATCCCGCGTCTGTGCCTCGACTTAGATTTCTAGGGCCGTTTCCAATCAACCTGTCAAGTTTCGGACCATTCCGACACCGTCGCGACAAATGACAAAATTACCCATCGTGCAGTTTTTCTTTGTTAATTTTCTGTCCAACACTTATTCGGCCTGACATAATTGATACGAAAATTTGTTATTCGGGGGCCTAAACGAAGGAATTTGGCTAAAATCCCGTGATCCCGAGTTTGTGCCCCGAGTCCAAATTTTGGGGCCGTTTCCAAACAACCTGCCAAGATTCGGCCCACTCTGACGCCATCGCGACAAATGACGAAATTGCCCCTGGTGTGTTTTTCCTTTGTTAATTTTCTGTCCAACACTTCTTCAACCTAACATAATTAATATAGAAATTAATTATTTGGATGCTTAAACGCAGAAATTTGGCTAAAATCCCGTGATCCCGGGTCTGTGCCTCGAGTCCAATTTCTGGGATCGTTTCCAATCAACCTGCTAAATTTCGGCCCATTCCGACACCGTCGAAACAAATGACGAAATTTCCCCTGGTAGGGTTTTTCTATGTCGATTTTCTATCCAACACTTCTTCAAGTTGACATAATTAATACGGAAATTAATTATTCGGAGGCCTAAACAAAGGAATTTGGCTAAAATCCCGTGATCCCGGGTCTGTGCCCCGAGTCCAATTTCTGGGTCCGTTTCCAATCAACCTGCCAAATTTCGGCCCATTCCGACACCATTGCCACAAATGACGAAATTGCCCCTGGTGCGGTTTTGCGTTGTTAATTTTCTGTCCAACACATCTTCAACCTGACATAATTCATATGAAAATTAATTTTTGGAGGCCTAAACGAAGGAATTTGGCTAAAATCTCGTTATCCCGGGTCTGTACCCCGAGTCCAACTTTTGGGAACGTTTCCAATCAACCTGCTGCTCCAAGTCCAATTTCTGGGGCCGTTTCCAATCAACCTGCCAAATTTGGGCCCATTCCGACACCGTCACGACAAATGACGAAATTGGCACTGGTGCGACTTTGCGTTGTTAATTTTCCGTCCAACACATCTTAAACCTGACATAATTAATACTGAAATTAATGATTCGGAGGCCTAAACGAAGGAATTTGACTAAAATCTCGTGATCCAGGGTCTGTGCCCCGAGTGCAATTTCTGGGGCCGTTTCCAATCAACCTGCCAAATTTCAGCCCATTTCGGCACCGTCGCTACAAATGATGAAATTGCCCCTGGTGCGGTTTTTCTTTGTTAATTTTCTGTCCAGCACTTCTTTAGCCGAACATAATTAATTCGGAAATTAGTTATTCGGAGGCCTAAACGAAGGAATTTAGGTAAAATCCCGTGATCCTGGGTCTGTTCCCCAAGTCCAATTTCTGGGGCTGTTTCCAAATAACCTGCCAAATTTCGGCTCATTCCGACACCGTCGCAAAAAATGACAAAATTGCCCCTGGTGCGGTTTTTCTTTGTTAATTTTCTATCCAACACTTTTTCAACCTAACATAATTAATACGGAAATTAATTATTCGGAGGCCTAAACGAAGGAATTTGGCTAAAATCCCGTGATCCCGGGTCTGTGTCCCGACTCCAATTTCTCGGGCCGTTTCCAATCAACCTGCCAAATTTAGGCCTATTCCGACACCGTCGAAACAAATGACGAAATTGCCCCGGTGCGTTTTTATTTATTAATTTTCTGTCCAACACATCTTCAACCAGACATAATTAATACGGAAATTAATTATTCGGAGGCCTAAACGAAAGAATTTGGCTAAAATCCAGTGATCTCGAGTCTATGCCTCGAGTCTAATTTCTGGGGCCGTTTCCAATCAACCTGCCAAATTTCGGCCCATTCCGACACCGTCGAGACAAATGTCGAAATTGCCCCTGGTGCGGTTTTTCTTTGTTAATTTTTTGTCCAACACTTATTCAGCCTGGCATAATTGATACGAAAATTAGTCATTCGGAGGCCTAAATGAATGAATTTGGCTAAAATCCCGTGATCCCGGGTCTGTGCCCGAGTCTAAATTTTGGGGCCGTTTCCAAAAAACCTGCCAAATTTCGGCCCATTCCGACGCCGTCGTGACAAATGATGAAATTGCCCCTAGTGTGGTTTTTCTTTGTTAATTTTCTATCCAACACATTTTCAACCTGACATAATTAATACGGAAATTAATTATTCGGAGGCCTAAACGAAGAAATTTGGCTAAAATCCTGTGATCCCGGGTCTGTGCCCCAACTCCATTTTCTGGGTCCGTTTCCAATCAACCTGCCAAATTTCGGTCCATTCTGACGCCGTCGCGACAAATGACGAAATTGCCCCTAGTGCGATTTTTCTTTGTTAATTTTCTATCCAACACTTCTTTAGCCTGACATAATTAGTACGGAAATTAGTTATTCAGAGGCCTAAACGAAGAAATTTGGCTAAAATCCCGTGATCCCGGGTCTGTGCCCCGAGTCCAATTTCTGGGGCCCTTTCCAAACAACCTGACAAATTTCGACCCATTTCAACACCGTCGCGACAAATGAGGAAATTGCCCCTGGTGTGGTTTTGCGTTGTTAATTTTCTGTCCAACACATCTTCGAACTGACACAATTATTATGGAAATTAACTATTCGGAGGCCTAAACGAAGGAATTTGGTTAAAATCTCGTGATCCTGGGTCTATGCCCCGAGTCCAATTTCCGTGGCCGTTTCCAATCAACCTGCCAAATTTCGGTCCATTCTGACTCTGTCGCGACAAATGATGAAATTGCCCCTGATGCGATTTTTCTTCTTTAATTTTATCTCCAACACATCTTCAACCTAACATAATTAATACGGAAATTAATTATCAGTAGGCCTAAACGAAGGCATTTGGCTAAAATCCCGTGATCCCGGGTCTGTGTCCCTACTCCAATTTCTAGGGCTGTTGCCAATCAACCTGCCAGATTTCGGTCCATTCCAACACGGTCGCGACAAATGATGATATTGCCGCTAGTGCGGTTTTGCGTTGTTAATTTTCTATCCAACACATCTTCGAACTGATACAGTTATTACGGAAATTAATTATTTGAAGGCCTAAACGAAGGAATTTGTCTAAAATCTCGTGTTCCTGGGTCTATGCCCCAAGTCCAATTTCTGTGGCCGTTTCCAATCAACCTGCCAAATTTCGGTCCATTCTGACACCGTCGCGACAAATGACGAAATTGCCCCTAGTGCGATTTTTCTTTGTTAATTTTCTGTCCAACACTTCTTTAGCCTGACATAATTAGTACGGAAATTAGTTATTCGGAGGCCTAAACGAAGGAATTTGGCTAAAATCCCGTGATCCCGGGTCTATGCACCGAGTCCAATTTCTGGGGCCCTTTCCAAACAACCTGACAAATTTCAGCCCATTTCGACACCGTCGCGACAAATGAGGAAATTGTCCATGGTGTGGTTTTCCTTTGGTAATTTTTTGTCCAACGCTTCTTCAGCCGGACATAATTAATATGGAAATTAGTTATTCGGAGGCCTAAACGAAGGAATTTGGCTTAAATCCCGTGATCCCGAGTCTGTGCCCCGAGTCTAATTTCTGGGGCTGTTTCCAAATGATCTGCCAAATTTTGGCCCATTCCGACACCGTCGCAAAAATGACGAAATTGCCCATGGTGCGGTTTTTCTTTAGTAATTTTTCGTCCCACACATCTTCAACTTGACATAATTAATACGGAAATTAATTATTCAAGGGCCTAAACGACGGAATTCGGCAAAAATCCCGTGATCCCTGGACTGTGTCCCGACTCCAATTTCTCGGTCCGTTTCCAATCAACCTTCCAAATTTAGGCCCATTCCGACACCGTCACGACAAATGATGAAATTGCCCCTGGTACTTTTTTCTTTGTTAATTTTTTATCCAACACATCTTCAACCTGACAAAATTAATAAGAAAATTAATTATTTGGGGGCTTAAACGAAAGAATTTGGCTAAAATCCCGTGATCCCGCGTCTGTGCCTCGACTCAGATTTCTAGGGCCGTTTCCAATCAACCCGTCAAGTTTTGGCCCATTCTGACACCGTCGCGACAAATGATGAAATTACCCATCGTGTGGTTTTTCTTTGTTAATTTTCTGTCAAACACTTATTCGGCCTGACATAATTGATACGGAAATTAGTTATTCGGGGGCCTAAACGAAGGAATTTGGCTAAAATCCGTGATCCCGAGTTTGTGTCCCGAGTCCAAATTCTGGGGCCGTTTCCAAACAACCTGCCAAAATTCGGCCCATTCCGACGCCGTCGCGACAAATGACGAAATTGACCCTGGTGTGTTTTTCCTTTGTTAATTTTCTGTCCAACACTTCTTCAACCTAACATAATTAATACAGAAATTAATTATTCGGATGCCTAAACGTAGAAATTTGGCTAAAATCCTGTGATCCCGGGTCTGTGCCTCGAGTCCAATTTCTGGGAACGTTTCCAATCAACCTGCCAAATTTCGGCCCATTCCGACACCGTCGAAACAAATGACGAAATTTCCCCTGGTAGGGTTTTTCTTTGTTGATTTTCTGTCCAACACTTCTTCAAGTTGACATAATTAATACGGAAATTAATTATTCGGAGGCCTAAACAAAGGAATTTGGCTAAAATCCCGTGATCCCGGGTCTGTGCCCTGAGTCCAATTTCTGGGTCCGTTTCCAATCAACCTGCCAAATTTCGGCCATTCCGACACCATCGCGACAAATGACGAAATTGCCCCTGGTGCGGTTTTGCATTGTTAATTTTATGTCCAACACATCTTCAACCTGACATAATTCATATGAAAATTAATTTTTGGAGGCCTAAACGAAGGAATTTGGCTAAAATCTCGTGATCCCGGGTCTGTGCCCCGAGTCCAATTTTTGGGAACGTTTCCAATCAACCTGCCAAATTTCGACCCGTTCCGACACCGTCGAAACAAATGACGAAATTTCCCTGGTAGGGTTTTTCTTTGTTGATTTTCTGTCCAACACTTCTTCAAGCTAACATAATTAATACGAAAGTTAATTATTCGGATGCCTAAACGAAGGAATTTGGCTAAAATTCCGTGATCCCGGGTCTATGCTCCAAGTCCAATTTCTGGGGCCGTTTCCAATCAACCTGCCAAATTTGGGCCCATTCCGACACCGTCGCGACAAATGACGAAATTTCCACTGGTGCGGTTTTGCGTTGTTAATTTTCCGTCCAACACATCTTAAACCTGACATAATTAATACTGAAATTAATGATTCGGAGGCCTAAACGAAGGAATTTGACTAAAATCTCGTGATCTCGGGTCTATGACCCGACTACAATTCTGGGGCCGTTTCCAATCAACCTGCCAAATTTCGGTCCATTTCGGCACCGTCGCTACAAATGACGAAATTGCCCCTGGTGCGGTTTTTCTTTGTTAATTTTCTGTCCAACACTTCTTCAGCTGAACATAATTAATTCGAAAATTAGTTATTTGGAGGCCTAAACGAAGGAATTTGGGTAAAATCCCGTGATCCTGGGTCTGTTCTTAAACCTGACATAATTAATACTGAAATTAATGATTCGGAGGCCTAAACGAAGGAATTTGACTAAAATCTCGTGATCTCGGGTCCATGACCCAACTACAATTTTGGGGCCGTTTCCAATCAACCTGCCAAATTTCGGTGCATTTCGGCACCGTCGCTACAAATGACGGAATTGCCCCTGGTGCGGTTTTTCTTTGTTAATTTTCTGTCCAACACTTCTTCAGCTGAACATAATTAATTCGAAAATTAGTTATTCGGAGGCCTAAATGAAGGAATTTGGGTAAAATCCCGTGATCCTGGGTTTGTTCCCCGAGTCCAATTTCTAGGGCTGTTTCCAAACAACCTGCCAAATTTCGTCCCATTTAGACACCGTCGCAAAAAATGACGAAATTGCCCCTGGTGCAGTTTTTCTTTGTTAATTTTTTGTCCAACACATCTTCAACCTGACATAATTAATACGAAAATTAATTATTCAGGGGCCTAAATGAAGGAATTTGGCAAAAATCCCGTGATCCCTTGTCTGTGTCCCGACTCCAATTTCGCGGGCCGTTTCCAATCAACCTGCCAAATTTAGGCCCATTCCGACACCGTCGAAGCAAATGACGAAATTGCCCCTGGTGCCTTTTTCTTTATTAATTTTCTGTCCAACACATCTTCAACCAGACATAATTAATACGAAAATTAATTATTCGAAGGCCTAAACGAAAGAATTTGGCTAAAATCCCGTGATCCTGGGTCTGTTGTCACGAACTTGCTAATTTCCTTCAAGAACCGTGCGGCCTTAGTGTCTTCAACTTCTGCCCCCACGGTTATTACACTAAGTCAGCCTCCCGATTGGCATTGATGTCTTAGAAATGCACTAAGTAGAACACTTTAAGAAAGGGACAATGAAGGAACACAAGAGCTTACAAAGAAGGCTTTGTATTGAATAAGGATACTCTTTACAACTTCACTCTCTTGATGCCTTCAAATGAATCCTACCTAGCTATTTATAGTAGTAGCCTCCTCAAATGGATGGCTAGGATCTTTTCTATCCAATGGTCACATCTAGAATTATCTATACAAATATTTACATTAAAATATTTATGGACTAAACTAGGATGATCTAGAATAATCCACCAAGTGAGGAGCTTGTAGGCTTCTAGAATGTCCCACCATATTCTACCAATCTTCATGCACTTGTGGGAGTCTAGAATATTCCGGTTAGCCTCAAGTCATCAACATTTTAAATTTCTCGATCTTCTTGTGCCAAAA
>NW_019231387.1:58955-60935 GCF_002742605.1 Olea europaea var. sylvestris
GGACCAATCCCATGTCTTATTCTTCTTCAATAGGTCCGTTAGTGGGGCTGCCCTCGCTGAGTAGCCCTGGATGAACCGTCGATAATAATTAACTAGACCAAGGAAAGAACGAAGTTGGGTTACCTTGGTTGGTGCTTCCCACTCCTTGATTGCTTTTACTTTTGCCTCATCCATCTTCAAGCGCCCGTGGCCAATGATATGTCCAAGGAAGTGCACCTCCTCCTTGGCAAAGGAACATTTTTCCTTTTTGATGTATAGCTCATTCTCCCGCAATGCTTGGAACACCGTTCGGAGATGTTTTGCATGATCCTCCAAGTTGTCGCTATAGATGACAATGTCATCCAAGTATACCACCACGAACTTGTCCAAGTAAGGTTGGAAAATCCTATTCATCAATGTGCAAAATGTGGTCGGGGCGTTGGTTAAGCCAAAAGGCATTACCAACCATTCGAATGAGCCATATCGAGTGATGCATGCTGTCTTAGGCTCATCCCCTTCTGCAATCCGTACTTGGTAATATCCCTTTTGTAGGTCCACCTTTGTGTAATATTTTGCACTACCAAGTCTATCAAATAAATCCGCAATCAAAGGAATAGGATACTTGTTTTTAATTGTTACCTTGTTGAGCGCCCGGTAATCTACACACATGCGTAACGATCCATCATGCTTCTTTTGGAACAAGACCGGAGCGCCATAAGGTGCCTTCGAAGGTCATATCCTCCCCGTGTCAAGCAACTCCGTCAATTGCTTTCAAAGTTCTTCCAGCTCCGGTGGTGCCATCCGATAGGGTGCCATGGATGGTGGTTTGGCACCTGGTTCCAACTCAATCTTATGATCCACCTCCCTCCTAGGGGGTAATTTCTTGGGTAACTCTAGCGGCATCACGTCCTTATTTTCTTCGAGAACATTCTTGATGACTTCGGGCACATTATCGTCACCCACAACTTCCTCAACTTGGTCCTCCATTTTTAATGCTGCCAAATACGTCGTCTCTCCTTTCTTTAGCCCTTTTGCTAGTTGCATGGCTGAAAGCTGCCCTATTGCTTTCGTCCTAGCTACCGTAGGAACCATGCATGGAGAACCCCTCTCCAAGATGCAAACCGAGCCAAAGGAAGGCATAGGAATAGTATTGACCTTCCTCATGAAGTCCAACCCGAGAACTAAGCGAAAATCATCCATTGTAGCCACCGAAAAATCCACTTGGCCATGCCAAGTGCCTAATTGAATTTCCACTCCTCGAACTATGCCACCAAGGGACGTGGATGGAAAATTCATAGCTTTCATAAGACCACCACCTTTAGTGATTGTGAGGCCCAACCTTCTAGCCTCATCTTCAGTAATGAAGTTGTTGGTAGCTCCCGTATCCACCATTGCTAGTGTGGGCCGACTATTTACTTGAGCTTCCACATACATTAATCCTCGTTCATTATTGGAAGTCGGAACGACCTTAGCATTGAGAGCGTTAAGAAGTTGCAATGAACTAAAATGTTCCGCCCTTTGATCTTGGCAAGAGGATGAATCCCGTTCCTCCGCCATAGCCACCAATGTGCTAAGTTTAGGGCAATCACGCATTAAATGTGGCCCCTTGCACACGAAGCATCCACTTTGAGAACCCGTCGAGGCCTTCTTCTTTTCCTCATAATTTTTTCGCGAGAGGAAAGGTTTGTAAGTGTTACCACCTTTGAAGAATGATGACTTATGGTAATCTTTCTTCTCTCCCCCGCCTTTAGCCGAGTTACTCTTAAAGCTTTTAGAAGATTTTGATGAATCCGCGCTCCTTTGGAACTCGGTTAAAGATTCGGCCACCACAATAGCCTCGTCTACTGTCTTCACTCCCCGACGTTGAAGTTCTTGCTTTGCCCAATTTTGCAATCCGTCGGTAAAGTGAAACAATAGATCTTCATCTGACATGCTCGGGATTTGAAGCACAAGGATAGTAAACTCTTTGACATAATCGCGAATAGTGCCCTTATGTTTCAA